>NC_056729.1:1317451588-1317754088 GCF_019279795.1 Protopterus annectens
AAACACATTTACTTGTCTGCATTGCAGAGTATTGGTTCCCATGTATCAGTCAGATGGGAGCAGATTGTATGAGGAACACGCATATAATATGATTATGTCACTGGACAGGATGCCGATTCCGTACAGTCGAATGCCATGCTGTCGCCTAATGGTCAGCCATACCTGATACTGTAATCATGTAGTCCAATGTAATAGGCATCACAAGGGATCACGCCCACCCAACGTGAGTGACAAATGCAAGCACCAGTGTCGGTGCACGTGCAAGTGAGGGAGCGAGTGGGTGTAAGCGTGTTTGGCTACCAATATGCGAGTATTGCACTGTTAAAGAAATGTGGAGTCTAAACAAGTATAAGGAGATGTAACCAGAGGTCAGCTGTGCTTAACACCCCACAAACCCATGCACAACCACTCCCAACTGCTGCAATGTGCCTTACTCACTCTGTATCCAATAGCCTTGTTCTGGCCTCCAACAAAGAACCATCCTTTGCAAGTGTTGGTAGCAACACCCTGCGCACACAGCTAATCTGAATTACCAGTACACCATGGCATATATACAGACAATAGACAGTACCACACACATACCATACAGCACAGTCATCCAAAAGTATAGCGATGTACTGGCAGATATGTCCAGACCACTGATGCTTGCAGACCTGGCCATCTTGTGTTTAAGTGTGTGAGCATGCCCAGTATGACCGTTACGCATGTTGCTGACTGACAATAGCGTCATACCTTCATGTGTTTGAGCATGCCCAGTATGTTCAACTGGATTACATATGTTACAAGTCCAGGTAGTCAGTACTGTGGTCCCAACCCCTGCGTTGTACACTGACAGATGGCATGTTGTGTCTACAGGGTATCCATCGGTCATCTGGCATTGACTGTTGCTACATTTCTGCACAGCGTGGGGGGACATCCAACTGTATCCACATTCCTACACAGCAAAGGGGGGGTGCACATGACTGTTACATGTGTATATTGGAAGAGTGGCACAGCTGACAGTTGTACACCTTTGCTACTACTGTAGTGGTATGCCAGGTACTCCATTTCAGTGTGTGGACCTACCTCATGTGCTGGCTAGAGGCATACCAGTGTACTTCAGATCCTAGCTTTAATTACCAGCATATTGGTTTCAGACGTCCTAGCCGTCACAACCTACATCCAACTGCCTGGCCTGCTGTAGTCTGTCTGTGTGTGTCTGTGGGGGGTGGGGTCATCCATTTGGCATATCCAGACGCCATTGTACAGCATTTGTCTGTATTGGTCTACACCTGTCCTACTGTTTGAGACTTGTGTGGGCTGTATGGACACACATGATGCTCAGCCCATAACCTGCAGTGGGTTAGGACACCCTGTGTACTACTGGCTACTATTGTGACCCCGGTATGTGCTACAGATGCCATGGTGCCACTTTGGATGTGTACTGTCCGCTGTGCAACATTTGGCCACCAAATTCCCTTGCATGCTCACATCCATACCATAGCTACAAGTAAAAACACATTCTAATACAACTGCCAATTGGTAGGTTGATTGACTTACCTTGAGGGTGTGCCAGACCTGAAGATGGTGCTGGAGGGCTGCCTATGTTGGATGCACACAGTGCACTTTCTATACATGGCTGAGCACAGGTAGTGTCATGTTTGGCATCCTTTTACTGTCTGTGTGAGTCAGAGAGGGTGAAATTCCCTGGGTACCTACTGTGTCAGTGCATATGCCACGCATTGCCTCTTTGCCAAGGGCAGGTCATACTGTGCACACCTCCTTTCACCTACTGGGTCCAGCTTAGGTAGTTCCTCCTCCGAGTCACACTGTGCCTGTACAGGCATTGGCATTGGTGGGGGGCTGTGTGGCCCTGTCCCATGCAGTTCCTGCTGCAACTGTTTCCGCAGGATCATATTGTGTAGCATAGCACATACCATAACAATTTGGGTGCATGTAGTTGGTGAATACTGCAAGGCTCCACCAGATGTGTCCAGACACTGGAACCGTGACCTGATCATCCCAAACACACACTCAATTATATGTCTTGCTTGTTCATGTGCCTCATTATGGTGTAGTTGTTCATGTGTGTGCATTGCTGATGGGTGTCATCAGCCACGGCTCCAGTGGTTACCCAGTATCACCCACTAGGTGACTGTAGGGGATGTCCATATTGGCAAAGGTGTGGTACAGATGCATCAGATGCCATATATCGGACTCGTCGTAGCTTCCAGGGCAGCCAGCACACACATTCAGTATAATGCCCTGGGCATCACATACGACCTAGCAGTTGATGGAGGGGATGCCCCTGCGGTTAATATAGGCCCTACCCCACTCACTGGGTGGTGCTTTGATGCATACGTGCATGCAGGCTATAGCACCTACTACCCCAGGTTAGTCTGCCATTTGGTGAAAGAGACGCATATTGCTGGTCAAAACCTCACATGTGTTGAGGACATGTATGTGCTCACTGGCATGTGGTGACAAGGCATTTAGGAACTGGTGCAATACTCTGGATGTAGATGCCTGTGAAATCCCCATGATATCCCCAGTTGTGCTTTGGGAGGAACCTCTGGCTAGTATACTTAGGCCTACACATACCTCGGTATCCACTGGGATGGGTTTCCCTCGGCCTGTTTGATGTGTCAGGTGTGGCTGGCACAGCTCAACAATCTGCTGTAGGAGCTCTCTGTCCAACCTATAGCGCTCCACTATCTCCAGCTCATGTAGCCCCTGGTAGGTTACCCTGGGTCTGTAAAGTCTTCTCTGTCTCCTCACTGAGGGTTGTTCGGCAGCATTAACACCCTCACCACCCTCAGCCTTCTGTACATGTTGGTCTATGTTGCCTGCTGCAGACCTTCTCATTTGGTTGGATTGTTTCGAGACATGTCCCCACATGTATACACTGGTGGTGTAGAGTGTGGAAAAAACATGTGTGTAGTGTTCTGGGCTGGGCTGGGCATGTAATCTGCTGAATGTGCTAATTATCACCTGTTTGTCCAGCTTATTCACCTTGACTACTCTACTACTGCTGTTGTCCCTCCCAATTTCACTAGGCAGGTATAGACACACCCCTAGCTTAGGCGTGCTAAGGCAGGAGCAATCCCGAGACACAGGGCTCCAATGTACATACAGTATGCCTGACATCCCCCCATGCTTTCACCTATATTCTAGTCCTGCACCCGGCTATTTATACACATACACCCTTGGGATCTGCATCACACCCTGGGGATAAATGGGATTCACTATTTTCAACTTCATTTGCATAGTATTGTCTTCTAAGGCATAGTTATATGACCCATACTGAGTCTCCAAAATAATAACCACTGCTTACTGTCATGCAGATCCACACACAACTGGTTAAAAGTGCCTTACTATCACTGTATTCGATGTCCCTTGTTCTTCCCAGCAACAAAATAATCAGTCTCTACATGACTCGAACCCAGGACCCTGCATACCACAGACAATGTGCTTTAACACTAAGCCAGGGCAGACATACATGCATCCAAGGTGATCACGTACAGATCATCCAGCACAGGCATTCAATAGTATAGGACATGTATTCCATCATGTAGATTTACGTTTGCTAATGTCCACATATATATATATATATATATATATATATATATATATATATATATATATATATATAAAATATATATATATATATATATATACACACACACACACACACACACACACACACACACACACACACACACACATATACATATACACGCACATACATAGATATAGAATATATATCACAACAGTGGACCACATGACACCACAGCAGTAGACAAGAATGAAAAGGAAACCACATGTCCCTCCTGCATTATGTAGTGGTGTTACTATCACGGCAAGTGTGTTTCATTGCGTCACACGGGTCAGACTGTATTAAGGGTAAGAGTAGGGCTGCTGACATTTACTTACCAGACCTATTGGCGAATGTATGTGTATTTCTTGCCAACCCAGTCTCTTGGACGATTGTGACATTTGTGGACACTATATAGGAAAACAACAAAACATGCTGAATACATCCTGGAGCTAGCCACTCACATATACAAAAACATAGGATATGACTGCCAAACACACACACCTGTCATGCTTTGGAATAGAACACCTACCTGCCTATTCTATCAAACTACAGCATTATGCAGTTACAGAATGCACTACCAAGATTACTGGATCACAGGACTCCCAGAGGCATACTTCTAGGTGGGTGACATCATCAACAATGGAACAGTTCCCGATAGGGATTGTATGGAGAGAGAGCAGCCTAAAAGCATTATTCTGTCCACAGGCAGTGGAAACACACACACACAATTGGCATGGCTGGGATTCGAACATTGACCTAACTACATTATCACACTACAGCATTACGCAGTTACAGAACACGCTACTGAGATTACTGGATCACAGCACTCACAGAGGCATACTTCTAGGTGGGTGACATCATCAGCAATGGAAAATACGCTGATAGGGCTTGTATGGAGAGTGAGCAGTCTAAAAGCATTACTCTGCCCCCAAACAGATGGAAACACACACAAACAATTGGCATGGCTGGGATTAGAGCATAGACCTCACTATCTTATCACACTACAGCATTACACAATTACAGAAGGCACTACTAAGATTACTGGATCACAGCACTCACAGAGGCATACTTCTAGGTTAGTGACATCATCAGCAATGGAAAAGACAGCGATAGGGATTGTATGACGAGTGAGCAGTTTAAAAGCATTACTCTTTCCCCAGGCAGCTGGAAACACACACACACACACACACACACACACACACACACACACACACACACACACACACACACACACACACACACACAATTGGCATGGCTGGGATTAGAATGTAGACCTAACTACTTTATCACACTACAGCATTACGCAGTTACAGAACGCACTACCGAGATTATTGGATGACAGCACTCCCAGAGGCATACTTCTAGGTGGATGACATAATCAACAATGGAACCGACGCCGATAAGGATTGTATGGAGTGTGAGCAGTCTAAAAGCATATTACTGTCCCAAGGCAGAGACAAACACACGTCAGTGGTGTGAGCAGGACAACTGTCTATCGACGGATCACTATTACAACACTACATAGATACGAGACATGCCACAGACACTACACCTTTCAAGACAGTCAATGTGACTTTCTAGGAATGTGGACATCGACATCGATGCTGGCAGTTACGATGTACATACCTGTGAACCAGTGTGTTCAATGTAGGAATCCATTCTGAAGTGGGGTATGGCCATCTGTTGCCTGGATGACCACTATCACTATACAGGATTAAAATGGTCATGCCCATACACATAGAGGCACATAACCAACACAAGGTGTCACTGGGCATGCTCACACACTTAGTAGCACACGTCTGTTTGGAATGCACTATGTGTCCATCTACACAACGGAGTATTGGGCATACTCGCACACTTAGTAATGAAGGGCTGTTTTGTATGCACTCTGATTCTAAACATGGAAGGGCACAGTGTGTCAATAGTCGTCATTGTTAGCATAAACGCTGCACTACATATATCTGACACCGGTCTTCTACACAACATCTGCTGCTGTCCATCACCTTAGATGTACCAATCTAAACCTGGCACACTAATACCACTGGTGGTGATGTCCTGCCAGGAGTGGCTACTTCGCCCATATAGTGCTATTCATAGACGAATGTCCTGAGACCAGGTAAACACCCTGACACCTAGAGGACAACTGCATTGTATGTGTATGCTAAAAAGTGCTAGATGTGTAGCATTCGTAATCACAGCTGCCAATCTAGATCCAACAATGGGGAATACTGACATCTGTGCAGTGAGGAACACCTGGCTTAAGGCTCAGTTGTGCCCAATAGCACTACCACCGTATACCTCAGATACAGACATGTGGGCCATAACACCGTTACGGACTGCTCCAGGTGGTAGTGTCCCCACATACATGAAGGCCACTTGCATGTACTGACCAGTACACTTTCAAAAGCCATCACAGATGTGTCAGGTGCAGATCACAGTGTCAAAAGCCACATTCTAGGATGTAGCCCTCAGACATCACCATGTCCTTGGACCAGCAACACACATCCATACATGTGGCAGAACATACATTAGTACAACACCATGTTACTCATGACCAGTGGACTGTACCTAGCTCTACAGCAACTGTGCAGACTACCCATCTACTGACACGGTTCCATCATGTGTTATGCAATGCAATGATACCACTGTTCATAATCAGGTCAGCTGTACACATAACAGGTGCCCTGGGTCATATACAGCTGTAACAGATAACTGTTGCTGTACACCAGTAAACACACTCATGTTTAGATATGACATACATGTACCTGCCGTGGATATGTACATGTCCAACACACATACAACATATATGTACATAGCATAGCTGTTGCTGTCCTTCATGCAGACAAGTGGCTACAGCAATTACACACATGCACATGGAAGGTAGGTCCATGGCTGTTTATTGCTAACAGTACATAAGGTGTGATAGCAATGTTGACTGAGTTAACATTCCCTCTGTACTGGTTACCCATGACAACTATCATATCATACAACAGTCTATGTGTCATGTATGTCATCACACATGCCCACCAATTGCAACGCCTACAAACATGGCTAAATGACAGGAATGTAGGACCTACACACATGTACATGTAGTGTTGTGCATTCAGCTACCATGCGTGCGCAGTAGCTGATGTTTGCCATTGATCTGTGTCTTACTACAACATGCAGTTGCAATGCAGCCCCATCATTGACACCTGTATATGGTGAAATACTGACAGTATGGTAAGATGTACATCAGGTATGGATGGATGTGTGTACAAAAAGTGGTGGGCCAACTTTGCAGATGGATGTTTGCTGAAAACAGCTCACAGGTGTGTCACAAGCCGTCCTACCATAACATGTGCAAACACCAAGCAATGTTTCTGTTAATTGAAGGTGAAGACATACAACCTAAACAATGGTCAGAGTGTCACTGACTGTGAATCACTTGACACCTGTAACACTTAAGACCACCCATGTGCATATAGCAGCACAATTGCCAAAGGTAGTGTCGGTACACATTGTAATGCGGGCAATACTGCTGCATGTCTGTCATACGTATCATAAGATAACAGGTGTTTGATTCACAGTACTGCCATGTGTGTTTGATTGTGTGTCCATATATGCCACGTATGGTGGGGAATACATCCCAATTGTTACACACCCCTGCACACTGTTGTAGAGATCTGTGCACACTGCAGTGTAGAAAGCAAGACATAGGCAGGGGTGGTGTGTGCATCACACACGTTAGCTATCTGTATGTGCATGACATATATGCATTTAATTGTGGACTCCATAGTGTGTGTGTGTATGTATGTGTGGCTGTCTGGTCCATGGAGTGAGGATGTATGCTACCATAGTGATCAGGTAGGACCCCTAACCCCTCCAGGTGATGCAATCTACTACCCTGTTGATGCCGTCAATTTTAGGCATTACTGACTACCTGTACATGTTCATTCTCTGTGTCGCGTCATGTGGGTGCACAGTGCTATAATGGTGATTACCACATAGGCAGGGGTCCTGACCTCAACACTATCAAGTGTGTGTGTGTTACAGTGTCATTGACCCCGTGAGTGTGGGCATGTTACCGTGTCTGAATACATGTGTGCAAATACCTGTGTGTGTGTGTGTGTGTGTGTGTGTGTGTGTGTGTGTGTGTGTGTGTGTGTGTGTGTGTGTAGTTGTGTGTTTCCATCCTGTAATGTGAATGTGTATTACTGCTACACAGTGAGGCTGCATGCTATCAACTGGCCTCTACCCTTGACATCAGCTAGACCGCTATATAAACTCCCCGCACCATGTAACTGTACCTGTGATGTCACCCGGTATGGATGTCATGTCTCTAGCCACTGTAGCTTAGTACACAGCTCACATGCTTCTGGATCAGTAGACATGTAGACATCTTTGGAATGTCAAAAACACAAAAGCTCAGAAATGAAATACCAAAAATACACACCAATCAGCCAGTACTTCACCAATTCCTTTATTGTTCCAACGATCTGGTACCTCGTCAGTTCGCCTTCAAGGATCACATTTTACTCCATCATGGCAATACATTTATATACCATTTGATTAGAAACAATCAATCAATTAATTAATTAAAGTTTCAATTTAATAAAGGAATAGACAATTATGTCAAAGTGACCATTAAAAAAAAAAAAAAAAAAAAACTTTTCAGAATTCATTAATTGAATGTAATTCAAATGTATGTGCATATAAATATCAAATAAATCAATAATAAATATCAAAAAATATGTTAAATAAATATATAATATCAAATAAATAAATATTATAATATATACATATATGAAATATTATATTATATAAACATATTAATGTCACATAATGATGCTATGTTCAAAGTAATGAATAAAATTTTAGATATCTAATTTTAAATACCTAATTCTTGATTTAAACCATTAGGTTTTAAGGTGTTAAATTTCAATATCATTCTGGTTTCTAATTCTAACAATTTATTACTATATTGTCTCCCCTTTGAGTGAAAGGTTTCCCCAATACACTAAATCTTAAACTATCAGGGCGACCTCCATGTTTTTCAATAAAATGTTTGGCAACTGGACTAAATTGATTCAAGTTCCTTATGTCTTTTAAATGCTCCAATATTCTTGTTCTTACCATCCTCTTAGTTTGTCCTATATACCAAATGTCTGTACAGGAGCAGCCCAATATATACACAACACTGGTAGATTTACAATTAAAATAATGTCTGGAAGTATGGTTTATCTTATTGATTAGCTTCACATTAATCACTTTATCACACACACTACAAGAACCACAAACAAAGGTGCCCACTTTATCAGAAATAGGTCTCACCATGTTCAATAAATTATTATTTAACATTTCTTTTAGATTTTTTCCTCTCTTATAAGAAAAAGTCACAGAATGTGGAAATAATTGACCTATGGATTCATCATCACTTATGAGATACCAACATTTTTTGACCAGTGAAACAAGCTTATTAGAGAACGTTGTAAATTTAGTTACAAAAAATATTTTATCTATATCTTCTCTCATTTCATTCATTCTCACTGGATATTTAACACTAGTCCCTGAACTTGGTTCTATGGAACTTTTTCCAATTATGGTATCCCAACATCTTAATAAGTGATTTTTATTGTATCCTCTATCCAATAGTTTCAAAAATTTAATTCATTTTCTATTTCAACTTCTATACTAGTATGGTCATGAATTCTTTTGAACTCCCCATGTAGCAATGCTTTTAATAAATGTGTGGGATGCATGCTAGTTGCATGCAAAAACATGTTCACAGATGTATGTTTTCTAAAAGGTCTAAATTCTATTTTATCTCCTCTTTCAAATAAAGTTACATCAAGAAAATTAATTTCATTTCTATTAACCTCATACGAAAAAGAAAGATTATGTTCGTTATTGTTCAACATCTCAAAAAACTCAAAAAAATCAAACATGTCCCCCTTACAGATCAAAATTGAATCATCAATAAAACGTTTGTACAAAACCACATTATTTTTGAAAAAATTAGTAGGATAAATAAACTTTTTTTCAAATGAATCCATATAAATCACAGCATAAGATGGTGCATAAGCTGCACACATTGCAGTGCCTTTCACTTGTAAAAAATATTCTTTATTGAACAGAAAGTAGCTATGGGTCAAACACAATTCCAATAAACTAGTCAAAAAACTGGTTCTCGGTCCCTCACCTAACATGTTGAGTATCGACTCAAGTCCCCATTTAGTGTCAATGTTAGTATATAGAGACTTTACGTCAATCGTGACCCAATAATAATCATAATTCCAAGAAATTTTGGATATCTCACTGATAAGATCTTGGGAATGTCAGCCTTTCTAACAGTGAGGTTGACGCTATGTATAGCATGCTGGTATTGCCATATATTCCTGTGAGTAGTCCTCATTTACACATGGGAAACTGCAAACACTGGTACTTAATGGCACATGCAATTAGACCTTTAGGAGGGAAGCAGGGCATCATTACCAACATGCTGTTACTATTGTTACCAAGACACATACTGTGAACATAAAACAATGCATTCTAAACCTGTACTACATGGTATGTCTGCTGCATGTCAACAGTACACAGCAATTGTAATATACACTTATCTCCATTTTCTGTTCACCCTGTGCATTAGACCATATGAGCATGTCCCTGCACCGATGGTGTGGATTACAGGGATGCAGCACAGGCATCATCATATCACAGGGTAAAAATGTTTGCCAGGGGCCTAGGCTGCACCAGTGGATGACATCATGTGTGTGGGTTAGGGCCTGTGATCTAATTGGCCATGTGTGGTTGTTATGCATGTGACTCTTGTGGTGCCCTACAGATGTTTCTGGTGTGTGCGTGTATGTGTACACACAGTTCTGCCATGTGTCCGGCCTACACAGGGGTATTATTGACAGCTACAGACTGTACAGACCAGAATTTACAGCTCAAGGTGTCTGGCCATGGCCACGTGACCTGTGCCTGCCAGTGGTTGCACGGGCACTACCAGGCAGAGGTACAGATTGGGTACTGTCCGATGACACATGTCCACTGGAACCGTGTCCCCGTTGGAACCATCCAGGGCCATGTACACGTCACCTGCTGTGTCCTGGTGTGGACAGCACAGCACCAGCTGCACTGCTGCTGCTACCGGCACTGTGGGAGTGGGCATGTGAGGTAGCTCATTCACGTAGACCTGCACCAGGTGGTGTAGCTGGCTTATGTCCATGTGCCCTACACCTCACTCCTACCAGATGTTCCAGCATGCTCACGGATTGTCATGCCATGGTCAAGAATTGTCATGCCACGTTCAAGGATTCCAACCATGTCACCCAATCGTCTGTCCAAAAGTTCAGCAATCTGCTATTGAGCATTTGCCAATGCCTGGATATTGTCATTTAAAGAATGGATAGCAGCCGTCTGAAGCCTCTGCCCTTCTCTGTTCTGCCGTTCAGCACATGCCTGTGCCACCATTACAGTCTGAAACACGCATCTGGTGACACCAGCTACTGCGATCTGTTCTGTAGGGGCATGTCGGTAAAGTTCCTCCTATGAGCAGCACTGGCCACATGCCTGTGTGGCACATCTGCAGTCATTTGACTGACACCATGGTGTGAATACACACCTTCCATAGCCAACACACATTCCTGTTCCAAGCTACCACATGCTAACTGTCCTTCCTCTATGGCCACTAGTGATGTGGTATGTGGTGGCATGAAAAGTGCATGTGGGAAGAGGGGGATTTAGGTGGAATGGCAACCAATGGCACAGATTTAGCCCCTGACAACCATGTCTGTGCCTCAAGCATATGTTCATCATCACTGCTAGAGTCTGTGGGGACACTAACATCAGGTGGACCGCAGGATGGTAACGCACCTACATCACCTGTGAAGGCAAGCAAAGACTCTACATTACAATAGAGACACACACACACACACACACACACACACACACACACACACACACACACACACACACACACACACACACACACACACAGACATACACACAGACACACACACACCATGCATGTGATTTGACAGAAGGCATGCAACATGCATGTGATACAGCAGACGGCATGCAGCCCAGACATTAATAGTGGTAGTTATCATACATCCCCGGGTTGCACACAATAGCAAGCATGTGTCATAGTAGAAGCTATGCATTTCACACAATCATGGTAGTAAGCATGCATCCCTGTGTTACACCATGTGGACCAGCGCAGGTTAACAGTAGACATGGCTGATGTGAGGCATATGACCTTGACATTAACATGTAGTATGACATGTAATCTGCTGACGTGTGCATTGACATGCATACATGTTTGACACAATGGTGTCCTGACACATGTACAGCAGTGTATTGGTGTCACATTGCAGTGTTGTCTGTACGCCGTACAGATAGAATGCACTTTTAGCAGATGCGTGACCATTGAAAAGTATAATGAGGTGTCTATATTGCTATACAGTGCGAAGTATAGACACAGTGCCATTGCATGGAATCATGAGGCATCTCTATTGCTATACAGTGTGGATTACACACACAGCACATAGCCATGACTGTGTGTATACACAACTGTGGATTGTGACCCCATGTCGCTGAGGTGTATACACACTAAACCATGATGTGTCATGTGTGACAGGTCACCAAAGGACATATGGATGACACCCCTGCACAACTGATAACATTTCTTAGCTGCCTAGCAACCATGTCCACACATGGCAGACTTGTTAATACACCATGTCCAACATGACATTTGTGTACCACACACACGAGGTGCACAGCTGACAGTGATGTCCAACAGCAGCAAGGGAAATGTACTGTATCTGTGGCCTGATGTGGTATCTGTGTATGTATGTGGATGCTGTACAGGTGACTACTGTCATGCTGTGACACAGTCATTGTGTTCAACACATCTTATGTGGTCGAATTAAGTGACACCTCCACAAGCTGTGCACAGGCTTGTAGGATGTCCAGTGTTCCACATCTGCTATATAACCATTCAACAAAGGCTATAGTTGGACCATACGTAGCCAATGTACAACAGAGTGTACACACAAACACATCACATCTACTGTGCATTGTTGCATGTCTCTGGCCATCCTCCATGGTCATGTGTGAACATGTGTTGGCCAAATGGTTGTGATGGCCATCTATCTCGTATGTCTGTGTTGTCCCATATGACATACACTCATAGATGTCAGATACTCCACTGCCCACAGGGTTATGCAGACAAAGGGTTGTATGTTTGGTATATGGGGTATGTTTTATGGGATAGTGAGACAATGTTGCAGCCGTACCACTACATGTCATGGACATGTCAGATGGTACATCACAATGTGTGCACTCATTGCAGGGACATATTCCACAATGGTGAATCCTGTGGGCTGCCCATACTCCAGCTCACTGTGTAGTACTGTTTGCGTATCCCACATGTGTTATTCTGCTGTATAGTACATATTCCTACATTGAACAACACCTCCACTGTTGTATGCTAAGCTGTCCATACATCTAGCAATGTCAGTTTCTGTGGATTCATGTGGGTGTTTCATTTAGTTTGTATGTATTGCACATGGGTAGCCAGTGTGATTGATTAAAGATGCAACCTGTATATCATGACCAGACCATACATTATGTGTACATGTGTTAACTGGCCACATGACAAATAGATCTGTGCAGTAACATGCCTGATACTTATAACTGTCTCACCTGCAATGGCCTGCTGTCTCTGTGGAATGCCAGAGGTACCTATATAGGGGTGACACAGCAGTATGATCATTATCCATGACTGTATGACAGCTACAGGGTGCAATGTACATGTTAACACATTCCCCAGTACAATAGGATATACTATGGAGTATGCACATGTGTGCATACACAGGGTAGCATACTATAGTATGCGGCATGTGTGTAAACATACCTTGCATATAGGTTCATAGGTTCATAGGTTCATACTAGGCTATCTGCCCTGGGGCATTTATAAGCCTAGCCTGATTGTGTTTGGCTTACACCACCCTATGATTTGAGTATACTCTGCCCTTTTTAAAGTTTAGTTTACTGTGCCTCTGTCTAATAGTGACACGGAAGTAATCCCCGGGACAAACCTACAATCCCCCATCCACTCATCAAGATTCTTCTTGAAGAGAGTCAGTGAGGTGCTCTGCCTAACATGAATTGGAATTCTATTCCATAGCTTTATACAACAATATAATAATAAGGGTGTAAAAGGAAAAACAATGATAATAAATCAAGAGGAATGCAGTAAGGGAATTAAGGTTATAGGTAATCATTTGAAAATAATATGGCATTATTAGATTAGAGGCAAGAAGGAGAAATTGTGTAAGTGCAGGGGCCTCAGATCTGAGGAGAAACTAGTGCAGAAGAAAAAAAAAGAGAAGCATGTATGTACAAGGGGCCTCAGATCAGAGGAAGAGATGGTACAGAAGAAGAAAGTAGTAGAGGAGGGATGTAGTGATCTAGAGGGAGGGTGATGTTACATTACATATTGTATGGTGACACATGCAACTAAATGGGATATAATAGTTATATGTGCAGTAGTGACTTACCAGGCAACTCCAGGCTCGGTGGTTGGGAGACACCCACCTCCATGATGGCCACTAGGGTTTGTGGATGCTGTTCTGATGGTGTCCCCAGGTTGGCCAGTAGCTCCTCGGTACGTGTGAGTGGGGGCTGGGTTGGTGACCCACTACCTGTTGCACCTTGCTCCCTGGTGATTGCATTTGTATGCTGTTTTGCATGTCTGATCAGGTCCGTGCAGTGTCTGCGCACCTGCGGTTATGGCCACCCACATCATTAACCCTCCTGCGAAGTTCCTGCCACAGGTCATCACACTGCTGGGCATGCTGTGGCACATGGCTGAACAATACCTCATAGTTATCTTGGAGGTAAGGGATGAGGGCCTCATCCTCCAAGCGGTTATAAGCTCAGAGTCTTGATCGAGGCATATCTGGAAGACATAATGATGGAGACAGGTCACAGTATCTCAGTGATGCACAGAGATACAGCTGCACATACATGAGTATTACATTTAGTACATATGAACAGTTGTCTTTGCAAATCTTCATGAGACTGACACCACTGACATGTTTGTGTCACACACATGTGACACCCAATGGGGATTAGATATTATCACCATATATGTGTGTCACCTGATTACATTGCTCATACTACATGTGAATGCTGTCTTGATGTGGGCATGTCTGTTTGCCTGTACTGGTGTTCTTACCTATCAGCACATGCCTGGATGTGTCCACATTAATGCTGTTGACCTTGATGCTGTGTATATGTCACATATTAACACATACACTGCCTTAATGGACATGACCTGTGACAATGCAGACATGTGTATGGAAGCCTTTACATGCATGTGTTTTGCCATATACATCTACCCGGCACTGTACAGTAGTTCAACATCCTGCCACGTATCACCTGTGTTGCACATGTGATACACATGGGACAATGGCTAGCCAGATGGTATTTGCAGGGATGGTTATCAACTATAGCATGTACCGCCAAGGTCATGTAGCAGTGTGTATGCCATGTATGAGCATAGGATGTAAGGTTTTCTAGCTGTATCCAACAGCCATGTTCCCGCCGCCAGGTGAATCAGTGCCACATAACTAATCCAGACTGTTAATGATACATCTACCATGCGGTCATCACACCATGTCTGACAGAGATGAAATGTGCAGCTTTGCTGAACAGGGTTGCATAGTATGGCAGGAGTATGTAATGTGTATGGCACAAGGATCTGTCCAGCATGTGGTGATCCTTGTACTAGGAAGGTGGCTGTCCATGACGTATGTATTTCAGATCAGGATATGTATGTGTAGCATGTCCAACATCACAGTGTTGGACATGTCTTTATGCAGGGTAGGCAGCATGCTGCATAGTGGAGATGGGGATTGTGAAGTCTGGTGTTGCCCATCCAAGCATGGGCAATACCCCTTAAAGCTGATATGTGATCTGATGTTGGTCACTTGAGTGATGAGTATGGCTGTACAATGATCTCCATGCTCATGGATGGCACCCTGTCATGACTAGGGTTGCCTCTTATGACTACCTAATTGGCTTGGTGACATCACTAGCTCAGGGAGGTAAACTGCACAGCACCATCCCTTACACACAGTATCCATTATGTTGACCGCTGCCTAGGTGGTAGTTCATGGGTACAGGGTTATTAACCTATTGGTGACAATGCAATATGCAGCTGTCAGACTGTGCACATATGTCACGCACCTCACCCACAAAGCCCATTCTGTATGTTGTTCACAACACTAAGTCAGCGATTGCTCCTAGGTCATAGCCATTCACATACTTACATATGCAGATGCCTCCCATTTGTCTGTGTGGTATGGGCTACAATGAGGGGGAGTACAAAAATTAACCCTTTTTTACTGTAGCTGCCACTGGTGCACATATCACTCAGACACCTTTTGTAGTGTGGGTTCTGTCAACAGGCCACTGGCAGAACACTCCTGTGACATACAAAGGTACATCTAGTATACTTGAGTGTAGGTGGAACACAGTACAGGTGATGATGTCCTATGACCTGTCACAGGTATGATATGCAGTGTGAAATCATCTGTACTGCCATCTACATCTGTACTGCTAACTACATATATGTTGATTAAGGTTCATGGACTTTCAGACCAGACTCAGCAGGGTAGTAGTGCAGTGCCTCCCATTATGAGTGGTGCCTCCACTTTGTGGGTTGTGATAACAGTTGGTGTGCACCATTCAGTGTTTTCACAGACTGACATGAAGCTATGTTTTACATGATGTGTATGTGTAGAGCAAACTGTTTTGCCATATGTGTATGATACAACCAGGGATGTGGACAGGTCACATGCAGCCTGAGTTCACCTTGTATCATCATAGTTATGGTTACAGGGGCTCTGTAGTGTTTATGGATATGTGATTGTGTACCTGTTGGGGGGGGCAGTGAGTTTATGTTATCCAACACCCTATCTGTATTACTTATTCATGCTCAGCACTTGCTCAGAACATGTAAGCACTTCATGAGCTACTAATCAGTATAGCACTCAATCCTGCTCATTTCCTACAGGTAAACACTGTACTTATATAATGTCCAAATGCGAAAAGCAACAAGAGGCAACCACCAAACTTGCAATAATCCAGTCTCGTAGTATAAAAAATATAAAAAAGTCTTTATTTAATGTGCACTAGGTAAGCGCTTTCACTGCCAGCTTCATCAGACCATAAAACTTTTCAAATGCTCAAACAGTTGCTTAAATAGCAAACATGATGTAAAACTAATTATCCAATTAACATTTAAAAATACAGAGTTGTATTAGTATATTATTTTAAAAATTCTGGTAATACACTCACTAGCTTTTCATGATAAAATATAAATACATTCATCCTACATACTAATTCTCCATAAAGTTAATAAAATTATTGGGCTATGAGCCGATTTAATATATCCAGTGGAAGAATTTGTCCTATTGCAGAAATGCTTTTTATAACTGATACTTAAACTTCTAAGCTTCCGTTGCCCCTACTATAAGGTGAGCAGATCCATTTGTACCTATATAGGCATGAATGAAAATATAAAACCCTGCTGGTATACATAATAAAGCCAATATACTACTACAACATTAAAAAGTATGATGATTTTATTTTTTTTTATTTTTATTTTTATTTTACATTTGTTAACCGGGATAGTCCGACTGGATGCATGTCCATTTTCAGCGGAGGCCCGGGGAGAAAAGCTCCCAAAGTAAAAAAAAAAATTTATTACATATCTCAAAAACTTCAATGTATATCACATATTACGAACAGCGTAATGGTATAATTGGTGAAAAAACATTTAGACAGTAATAGTATATTTACAAAGGAATATCAAGACAATCCATACACATAACATCTATACAAAATCTAGAGAAAGAGTTAGCCAGGCTTGATACAGACAATCCATACACATAACATCTATACAAAATCTAGAGAAAGAGTTAGCCAGGCTTGATACAGTAGCAAGTCCGGTTTGATAGGAACAAAAAAGTTATATGCCATATCTTATAAACTAACTGCGTAAAGTATGACATCGGCACTATAGAGTATCACCCGATGTAGAGCCTTATTGAGTTACATAGAATACCAAGGCACCATTACAACTATAAATAATATTATGGCATTAAAAAAGAATTTTTATACTATAGCTCATAAGAATATAAGAACGTATATATAAAGAGATATGCAAAATGATATATTATATATATGTTAAGCCCTATTAATTACATAATATAATTACAGTACAAACTTTCTTGTCTACATCATAATAATCAAAATTTGTAGTAGTGCTTTGATTATATTATGTAATTAATAGGGCTTAACATATATAGAATATATCATTTTGCATATCTCTTTATATATACGTTCATATATTCTTATGAGCCATAGTATAAAAATTCTTTGTTAATGCCATAATATTATTTATAGTTGTAATGGTGCCTTGGTATTCTATGTAAATCAATAAGGCTCTACATCGGGCGAAACTCTATAGTGCCGATGTCATACTTTACGCAGTTAGTTTATAAGATATGGCATATAACTTTTTTGTTCCTATTATCATACTTTTTAATGTTATAGTAGTATATTGGCTTTATTATGTAAACCAACAGGGTTTTATATTTTCATTCATGCCTATATAGGTACAAATGGATCTGCTCACCTTATAATAGGGGCAACGGAAGCTTAGAAGTTTAAGTATCCATTATAAGAAGCATTTCTGCAATAGAACAAATTATTCCACTGGATATATTAAATTGGCTCATAGCCCAGTCATTTGATTAACTTTATGGAGAATTAGTATGTAGGATGAATGTATTTATATTTTATCATGAAAAGCTAGTGAGTGTATTACCAGAATTTTTAAAATAATATACTAATACAACTCTGTATTTTTAAAAGTTAATTGGATAATTAGTTTTACATCACGTTTGCTATTTAAGCAACTGTTTGAGCATTTGAAAAGTTTTATGGTCTGATGAAGCTGGCAGTGAAAGTGCTTACCTAGTGCACGTTAAATAAAGACTTTTTTATATTTTTTATACTACGAGACTGGAGTATTGCAAGTTTGGTGGTTGCCTCTTGTTGCTTTTCGCATTTGGACATTAAACAAACTTTTCACAGACTAGCAGAGAGGCATTTGCTCTGGTGGGTGTATTCATTTTCGTTATAATTACTGTTTGTACTTACATTTCCATCTTGCTTAGAGAAAAACAGCTGTTGTACACACTTACCTCACATATCTAGTGAGAAATAGTTAAATATTCAGGCATGTCCAAGTGTCAATTCCCAGTGTTATCGCCTGTCAATATGATGAATATGGGCATCATGAGGCAATATAGAAATTGTCTCGTGTATACAGTCAATGCTCCCCTCCTAACATAGAACACTACAACCTGTGGGAGGTGCACATATGTAGCCATGCTGGAGGTAATGCTCTCTCCAACCCAGACTGAACCTGACAATCATGTGGGGATGTTAAACATTTGCATCACACCACACTCATCACATAGTCTCACTAGATCTCCACCACCACAGGTCTCACATAGTAAGACTACAACATCTGCGGAGCCTCTCAATACTACATTGTGTAGGCAGCAGAGGACTCTGAAGCAGAAAAGCAGGCAGCCCTCATCACCCAACACAACACCAATTACTTATAGCCCACAGACTCAAGTGTGCTCATCAACTAGAGCCAATAGGGTGATATAACATACCAAACACACTAGTCGTAGGTGACTCTATAGGCAGTCACACTGATGTCCAACTCAGCAGGCTACACAAGGTGATAGTCACTTTCAGCTGGCTGTCGGGTAACAGGATCTGCAACATAACCTATGCACTGAAGTCACTCCTCAACAGGTACAATATGACTGTCATTCTCCATGTTAGTGTGAACACCCTGAGATGTAACTTCCTGGACTACATGTACAGAGACATGCAATAGCTCTCCAATCTTGTAGCCCAGGCAGGTATTGCCCTAGCCCTGAGAAGCATTCTACATTCGTCCAGACTGATAATGCAGTACAATGACTGAATTATTCACTTTAGCAGTTCGCTATACTTCTGGTGTCATTCCAAGGGTCTCCAGTATCCGTCTGATTTGAATGACATGGTCGACAGAACACGATGCTTTGGCACAGATGACCTGCACCTGTTGGTCCTGGGATTACGGATAATGTCTAAGGCTGTTTCTGTTCCTATAGTGCCTGTTTTAGGCATGGTCCAAAAAACATATTCACCACCATAACAGGAACAGGCAAGCAAAACCTGAGGGTAATGTTACTCAATGCTTGACATCTTCATCTCAAATGCACTCACTCGAGGCACTCCTTGTAATGGACCACTTCGATATCTCTGCAGTGACTGGGTCCTGCTTCTAAGCTCCTGAGAGCACCCCTGCACTAACAGGCTATTACTCAGACCACACCTTTCAGTCATGTAACTAGGACCCACGGCGGAGGTGTGTCCATATTTCCCAAGGATATACACACCTCCAGGCTGGTTGCTTAACTCAATGCATCAGAGGTAATCCAAGTGCAAGTAACTGTGGCCATAACTGCTATACAAATTGTAGCTTGCTACAGATTCCACAACATACCCCACGGTTATGGCCCTCACTTCTTGGTGTACTGGAAAGTAGGGTTCAAACAGGAACTACTGATGTGCGACTGACACTACCCCACACTTAACTGGGATACTTACTCATGTACCGACACATTAGGCCAACACTTTCTGGGATTCATAACCTCCAATCAGCTGGATCAACCTATCCACACCAACACCAGGGTCAACAATATCCTAGACCTCAGTCAGTTGTCAATCTCCTCTCCGGTCCAGCTGGTGAATCTGGGAATCTTGAGGCAATGTTACAACTGCCTCATGTACACAGACAACCCTCTCCTCCTCCCAACAAATTCCAACACATGTGAGAGATGCAACCATATAGCCATAATGGAGGCTAAGCTCTCTCAACTCAGTACTGGCGAAACCAGTCAGGAGGAGAAGGAAACCACACTCACTACAATTCCAGTCTCACATAGACCAACCACGACAGCAAACCAAACACATAAACACACAAAAACATACTCAGAGGCTCTAAATAAACATCTGCCTAAGCATCAGAGAGCTCCAAAGCAGACACCCAAGCAACCGCTACCCCAAAACAAAACATGTGCAACACATAGCTCACAAAGCCAGTGTGCAGAACAGTCACAGCCCTTAAGGCTAAACAACACACCTGATACACTTATAATAGGTGACTCTATCATCAGGCACTCTGAAGTCCCGCTCACCAGGCTGAACAAGGAGATGGTCATGGTGAGCTGCCTGTCGGGCGCTAGGATCCGCCACATAACACAAGCACTCAGGTCACTCCAAGGCAAGTACAAATATGACTCAGTCATTGTCCATGCTGGTGTGAATGACCTGAGATGTACCTCCCTGGACTACATGAAAAGAGACATAGAGGAGCTCTCTGAGCATGTAGCCCAGGCCCGTATGACCCTGACCTTGAGTAGCATCTTACCCTCACCAAGAATGATGCCACAATATGAAGACAAGATGATAAATTTCAACAATTGGCTTAAGCATTGGTGTCATTTAAAGGGGATCCAATGCCTGTCACCCTGGGATGACATGCTCGACAAGCCATGATGCTTCGCTAGGGACGGCTTGCACCTGTCACCCCTGGGCTTTTGGATATTGGCAAAGGCTCTTGCTACCCCCATAGTGCCTTTTTTAGGCAAGGCTCAAAAGACAAACCCACCTCCATAGGTATCACAAGGGATAAGAAACTAAGAGTAATGCTACTCAATGCCAGAAGTCTAAACCTCAAGATGCACGCACTCGAAACTCTCCTTAGCATGGAAAAAATCGATATCTGTGCAGTAACAGAAACCTGGTTCAAGGCTCCAGAGAGCACCCCAGCACTACCAGGTTATACCTCATACAATGCTTTTCAGCCCCAAAACTTGGACCGTACCACAAAAGGAGGGGGAGTATCAATATTCGTCAAAGATGCCCACACCTCCAGGTTGGTGGCACAGCACAAAGCATCAGAGACTATCCATGTGCAACTAACAGTGGGTAAAACTGCCTTCTAGTTTATAGCCTGCTACAGACCACCCTCCCAAACCCAGGAACCCCACTCGGCCTTCCTGAGAACACTGGAAAATATGAAGGTCTCTCCAAACACCATTATATTGGGCGACTTCAACTACCCAAACATAGACTGGGAGCATTACTCTAGCTCCAACACCCTAGCCCAAAGGTTCCTAGAATTTATAAACTCAAATGCTATGGAACAACTTGTTACCACTCCCACAAGAGGGGAAAACATACTGAACCTGATCATCACCAACATGGGGACTCTATGCTCCAGACCAGAAGTGTATCCCTCACTGGTAAGATCAGACCATAAACTAATCTCACTGGATATTCACATCCCGACTCCACACCCTTCCCTGAAAACCACAGTGAAAAACTTCTTTAAAGCAAATTTCACACTCCTCAAAACCGAGGTGGAATCCTTCAAATCCCCCGGGCCTGTGGAAAATACGGCCCAGACCACAGAATCCTTTATAAACGCATTCTATGAACACCTTCAGGAATGCATGAATCATGCAATCCCAAATAAAACCGAGACCCAATCCTCCAAAGGCAGACGTCCTGTCTGGTGGACCCCAGCCATAAACAAACTATACAATAGAAGGAGGAAGCTACTACATGATAGAGCAAAATCCCAAAAAGGGAAGGCATCTCTGATCAGTATTAGCAAAAAACTATGGGCCCTCATAAAATCGCCTAAGGCCAGCTTCGAGAGAAAAATTGCACAGGACACTAAGGATAATCACAAGGCTTTCTTTAGTTATGTTAGGAACCTGGGTGGGAATTCCCAGACATGCTCAGAATTAGTCCAAAATGACAAAAAATACACCGAACCCACAGACAATGCCAACATCCTAGCTGACAGGTTCAGTACAAACTTCGCCCCCCCCTCCCCACCAAAAGGGCAAATATTTATCCTAGCAGAGTGCTGCCCCCTTGACATCTCAGATGCTCCGGTAAGAGCTACCCTCTCCAAAGCAAAAAACACAGCATCAATGGGACCAGACGGTGTCCCAGGCTGCGTCCTACATGAACTCCAAGAAGAGCTAAACCCAAACATAGAACTATTGTTCAATCTTAGCCTTACTACAGGATATGTACCCAAAGAGTGGCGTACAGCAACAGTGGTCCCTCTCCACAAAGGTGGTACCTCTACGGATCCTGGAAACTATTGCCCCATAAGCCTGACTAGCTTAGTCTGCAAAGCTATGGAAAGGATCGTCATGGACCTCATAAATAAAGATATTGGGGACCTACAGACACAGGATCCTACCCAGTTCGGCTTTGTTAAGGGCAGATCCTGCCTCTTAAACCTGGTTGATTTCTTTGAAACAGTCACCAAGGCCATTGATGAGGGGAAGTGGTCCACACAGCCTACCTGGATCTCGCAAAAGCCTTCGATACAATACCACACTCGGGCATTATAGATAAGCTCACCAGCTTAAATATAAACCCCTATGTCACTAGATGGTTTGCAAACTGGCTCAAGGACAGAACCCGCATGGTTAGAATTGCTGGAGCCATATCAGACTCCAAACCAGTTACAAGTGGCATCCCACAAGGCTCAGTCCTGGGACCTCTCTTGTTTGGTATATATTTCTTGGAGGTACAGGCCAACATGGAAGGACTGTGGCTGACTAAGTTCACAGATGACTGCAAACTGGGTGCCATAATCGACTCTCCAGCTGACACAAGCATCCTCCAAAAGGGCCTCATAGAAACAGACAACTGGTGCCAGAGCCATGGCCTCAAGCTAAATGCCAAAAAGTGTATAGTCATCCCTTTTGGCAAAAATAAAGTGCCCACAAATTACCACATAGGTGGTAATCCATTAAGTACAGAAGAAGTAATTAGGGACCTGGGGACCCAAGTTGATAGCAATCTCTCATTTGACAACCACGTGGCCAAAGTGGGTAGAAAAACATTTTATATACCCCACCTAATGATGAAGGGATTCACATCTAGATCAGGGGAGGTCATCGTGCCTCTTTACTCATCCCTCATCAGGCCCATAATTGAGTACAATGCCCCTTTCTGGATGTACCTTACCAGACACCTGCAGCAACTGGAAAGACCCCAAAAGTACCTCACCAAGAGGATCATAGGGCTCAAACAGATGCCATATGCTGCCTGGTTAAAGAAACTCCAGATCTACTCAGTGGCATACCGCCTGCTCAGAGGCGATCTGTGCCTGATGTATAAAGCCATGTCCAACCTGGAATTAATGGACATGCTGCACCTCAGAAAATCCAAATCCCATTGAGCTACACGCTCGAGAAACTTGAACCTCAGCACTGAAATAAATAGGACATGCTGGAGGGACAGATTCATAACCCAGAGGCTCCCTTCACTCGGGAATAAAATCCCAGTCCAGGTTAGGCAGAGTCTCTCATTGACTCTCTTCAAGAGGAGTCTTGATAAGTGGATGGGAGATCGTAGGTTTACCCCGGGTATCACTTCTGTGTCACTGTTAGACAGAGGCACAGTATACTAACCTCGAAAAAGGGCATAGCAAAATTAATTTAAAATGGGTGGTGAAAGCCAAACACACTCTGGCTAGGCCTATAAATGCCCTAGGGCAGATAGCCTAGTATGAACCTATGAACCCATGTACCTATGAACCTGGACATTACCAACATGTGTGACTGGTGTTCCACACCTGGGGTTATCCCCTCGTTGGTCAGATCTGAACGTATGCTAATCACCCTTGTTATCCACATCCCGGCACCACACCCTTCATGGAAAACAGAGTACAATAGTTCTACAAAGCCAACTTCAGGCTTCTTATGACAGCAGTAGTAAATGTCATGACACCCGTGCAGATGGACAATATAGTTACAAACATTGAATCATACACAACTGCACTTAATCAGCACTTACACGACTGCATGGATCATGCTATCCCAAACAAAGCCATGACGGTACCCACCAGAAAACGGACACCAATCTGGGGTTACACTGCCATGGACATAATGTACAACAGAAGGAGGAGACTGTTACAAAGTAGAGTACAATCCCATGGGTGGGATAGCTCCCTGGTCAGCCTCAGTAGAAATCTGAAATCCCTTATCACATCCTCCAAAGCTAGCTATATAAACATTACTGCAACTCATTCCAAGGACTACCACAAAGCGTTTTGGAGGTATGTCACTATTCTCAATGGCGATATCCATATCTGCTCTGACATACAGCGGTTAGGTACGAACATTACAGAACCAACTGATATTGGCAATATCCTGGCAGATAGGTTCAGTGTTAACTTTACACCCCTCTCACACCCTAAAGGGCAAAAATCTATACAGGAACAATGCAGAGTCCCTGTGGTCACAACTACGCAGTTCCAAGCTGCACTCTCTAAAGCCAGGAACACAGAATCCATGTGACCGTACAACATCCCAGGCTGCGATTTACACAAACTTCAGAATGAAATGGCTCCCCACTTGGGCACCAAATTCACTAATAGCCTTGTACCAGGCATTATGGCCCCTGAATGGCACACAGCAACAGTTATTACACTCCACAAAGGTGGCGCCGCAATGGACCAGAGGAACTATTGCCCTATATGCCTGACTAGACTGTTCTGCAAGGCTATGGAGCACATCATCATGGATCTCATTCACAGAGACATCGGTGGCCTCCAAACCTTTGATACCACCCAGTTTGGATTTGTTAGGTCCAGAGCATGACTCCTAAACCTGGTGGAGTCCTTTGAGACAGTTACCAAGGTAGTAGATGAGGGTAAGGAGGTCCACACAGCCTACCTTGTCCTCTCAATGGCTTTCAACACCGTTCCCCATTCTGGTTTTGTCAACATACACATCCACCTGCACATCAACCCCTATGTCATGAGATGTTATGCAAAGTGGCTCACGGACAGGACTCACACAGTGAGGGTAGCATACCCTAGTTCCTACTTTAATCAGTTACAGTTGGCGTACCCCAGTCCTCGGTCATAGGGCCCCTCATGTTCGGTATATGTTTCTCTGAGGTACAGGCTAGCACAGAAGGACTTACACTGAATAGGTTTGCAGAGGACTGCAAACTAGGGGCCATGACTGATTCACCAGCTGATACAGACACCCTCCATAAGGGTGTCACTGTGACGGATACCTGGTATCAATAACATGGCCTCAAGCTGCATGCCACAAGGTGCATAGACATCCCCTTTGGATTACACTAATCAGCCGCTGACTATCACATAGGTGGTAGTCCCCTACATACATAAGACATTATAAGGGATCTTAGAACACAAGTAGATAGCACCCACTCCTTTGATAACCATATTGCCAAGGTGGAGTGGATATCCTTCTACGTGGCCACCCTAAACTGTAATGGGTTTGTAGCCAGAACAAAGGCAGCCATTGTACCTCCCTACTCATGACTTATGAAAAATGTTAAAGGGTACAACACCCCATTTGGGATGTACCTTGTGAGACAACAGCAACGGCTTTGAATACCACAACATTAACACACCAAGAGGATTACTAACCTACGAAGGATGACGTATGCAGACCAACTACAGAACCCCCAACTGTACTTATTAGCATACTGCATACTCAGAGGTGATCTCTGCTGAACATACAAGGCCCATGTCCAAAACGATTTTGATGGATATGCTCCACATAAGCAAAAGTCACTGAGAGCCACATGCTCTGGGATATGTACCTAAATGCAACAATGACTAGGACGTGCTGGAGGGATACATTCCTGAACTGGACACTCACCATGCTTTGGAACATGATTCCTATGTACATCAGGCAGGGACCCTCACTAGCACTCTTCAAGAGATAGCTCGATGGGTGGATGGGAGACAGACATGTACGCCAGGGATCACTGCAGTGGCTCTACTGCACACAGATGCAGGAAACAAATGGCTCTGCTGTTCACAGGCACAGGACACTAACCTAGGGAGGTGCCGCAAGTGAAAACACTGTAGTTGGGCTTACGAATGGACTTGGCCAGACAGCATAGTACCTAACTATGAACCTATGAAGCTATTACATGTCCTTTGTGCATGGATAATTGACTAGCTCTTCCATTTCAATTAGCTATCATGCTGAAACACTGTCTGATGACTACATGTCATATGTATCCTGTTATTGTGTATTGTACATGCCAATAGACATACCTGATGTTTGCATAATATAACAGTAATGCTATGTGAAATGTTAGACATATCTACTTACAATACTGTAAATTTCACATTTTTGCTACAATATCCCATAATGCAAATCATAATTGCACAGCAGGACCACCTTAGACATGTTATTCTCAGTTATATGCCCATACATATGCCTACTGTTACAGTATATCAACATATACTATCCCCTGTTATGGCACGTACTTGTTGGACAAAGCCTGCCACTGACAGCGGCTGGAGTGGAATTGTGTTTGAAGTCCTTATGTAGCATCCCTTGTGGTGTATGAGGTGTTTACCTTGTGGCCCACAGCAGTGCACACAATTTCTACAAGCATAACTATGCTCAACAATACATCACTACATAATACCTTTTCCCACTATATGCATTGCGTACACTTTCATTAATACAGAACAGGCACTACATACACTAACATACTGAGTGTTCTACATACCTTCTTAGTAGTACGAGTTTACTAAAATATCAGTCTTATTCCTTTTCTGTTTTAATGTTTTTCTCGTATGTACATATGGTTTGAATGTATGACAAGCCATCCTTTTATATGTAGATACCAGTAACATGTGGTATCCTGCCACCAATTGGTGTTCCGGAGTAGATGATTACATGCACATCAGCTGTGCAGCTACTCCATTAGCCAATTACATGGCAACAGTGGGGTATAATACTCCACTTGGGCGTTTTCCCTTTGCCCTACCTTCGAGGAAGACGGCCTGGATGTGTTGTTTGTGATGAATTGCAACTGCTATATGGAGAGACACAGAGATATTTTAACTTCATGTCCCCCGTGGATTGTGTGTAACAGCTAGAGGATGTAGTTCTACATGTGAGTGTAGCTGTTATATCGACCGTCTGATACAAGACTATTGCGAACAAAACCCGTAACCTCGGCGTCTGTTCCATAGTACAACAGCAATGATTTCACATAGCACCATTTTAGTGTGTCTCTCACAAGGTACGTTAAGGCTTCTGCAGATGTCATTGAGTGAGTGGATGTTTTGTGATGTTATTACAGCCTGTACTGCAATTGTTTCGGGTGTAGCGGAGATGTAGGTGGGTGTGCACAGCAGATAAAGGTTTGTGGGGACTGCATTTATACATATTCCATATGTGTGTGAGGGCTCCTTCCCTAATTGAAGACCTATCATTTAGTAGACTGATACTATGGTTATTGCAGGCTTATCCATTAAGCCATTGTTAATCGGTTCCTGTATAGCATACAGGTGATGTTGATCCTTCAATCCCTCTGGAAATACATCGGTATGTAATGAAATATTGCTACATGAAAGCTGTCTCGTGTATTTCTGTCACAGATATTTGCACTCATTGGAGTTGTGTTGGTGACTGAACCTCTTTGGCTTGGGTTGCCACCTTTTCAAATGGCCATAGTGAGACATTTGCAGGACACACATTGGATTCTATATGCCGACACATGCCCACAGTCAGTAGAAAGTATAGAACTTTGCGTATATGCCTATATAAAAGCTTATATTCTTGTAGCGGTTTACTTGCTTATCCTGTTTCTTGTTACATGTAGGTATGTTAGATACAGATGACTATTTTATGCAACCATTATATTAAATATGGAACATGCAGAACATCTCGGGATTGTAGGACATTGGTATTTGTACTCATTTTGGTCAGGACACTACCGCACATAGAGGGACTGGCCCTCGCAAGGTGGGGCAGGTGTTAACCCCATGTTTAGCTCATGTCCATAGCACATATTTGTAATAGTATATTATAGCAATAACCCATGCCTGGGTGTGGGTAATGGTGAATTTACCCGCAGTTAGTCTGGTTTGTTCACGAGGACGAAGCCCGAGTGGCCAAACAAAGACAACCGTGGGTAAATCCAGCATTACCCACACCCAGGCATGGGTTATTGCTATAATATAGTCTCCATATCCTTTGTTCATAACATTCAGTCATGACAGATTTTGTGATTGCTATTGTCCATATTGTGCACATATTTGAAGACTTCAACTGCTGTATATGGCATACCCACGGATTCAGGAATGCACACACGACCAACAACCACATTACCGTTCACAGACTCCCAAACCCCACAATACCAAACACACAAACTCGCAACAGTCAAACTCCTGGAACTAACACAAACACAAAACACACACACGCACACACAGACACACTGCTACCCATCACATCCAAACAAACCATCTGACACTACATATGGCCGGGTGGCCATGCCACATACACACCCCATGTCAGTGGCTTCATCCCCCACATCACACCCAGGAGTGGCCTTAGGTCAACTGGTGCCCTAGACAAAGGGCATAATGGCACCCCCCACTACACCACCCAGTGCCCCCATCCTGGTCTACCTACATCAGATAAATACTGGTAAAGTGCCCCCACTAAAGTGGCACCCTGGGTGGCTGCTTAGTTGGCCTATGCCTAAGGCCGGCTATGACCACACCTACTGTAATAATCTACCTCCGTGTTAGCACGTACAGACACACGAAGCAAACACACACACACACACACACACACACACACACACACACACACACACACACACACACACACACACACACACATTACAGTTCCACGGAAACACACACCACACTCAGAACACACACTTACATACACTACAGCAATCAGGAACACACTTAAACACAATACCTACCTGGACCGCAGCACCAGCAGCAATAACTAAATGTCCCTTAACATCGTGATAATATTACTCGTGGTTATGGTGTTCCGGTACTGTGGTGTTTCGATCTTTAAGTCTTGTGATTACACGTGTTGGTATGTAAAGCATTTGGTATTTGGTAGTATCCTATTTATTTGTACCTCCATGGTTGTGTACATGTTGTTAACCTGTCTATATATTTGCAGATATATGTATATCCGTATATATTGACATATATCTCTCTATCACCCTTTTTATCTCTATATAAGGTATCTATATATATATGTATATATATATATATATATATATATATATATATATATATATATATATATATCTAGAGAGAGAGAGAGAGAGAGGGAGAGAGAACACACCTTTTGTTGGGTACATGGCGGTGTATACTATTTCCTGAACTCCGCCCTTTTATGTTTTAACCTGTCACAATACACACCTGCCGTTGGTACAACTCAGGTTGCTTAGTGGTAGGTGATTGTGTACATGGTTACGTGTTCTACTCTTGGCAGTGGTCGTTTTACCTCTCAGAGCAGGCACTATTAGTACAAGGGTGAATAATGCAGATTTAAAAAACTCAGCTTTGGCCGGCTAACAACTTGGTTATATTCAACTGGACGTATAAGAGAATTTAAGTACCTTTATCTGCACTTTTTAAAAAAAAAAAATACAGTATTTAATTTGATTTAAACTGTGTTGAAGGAATATTAACTGAACTGGCAGTTTTTCTGCTCTTCTGCTCTTTAGTAACTTGAACAGAAGCTAGTGTTTGCTGAATTTTGTTATTTGCTAGTAATTACAGGTGTGGGGGTAGCCACATTCTTTGATTTCCTGTCCTTGCCTAGTTAAGTGGTGCATTGTGAAATCTTTTCTGCTTAAAAACCTTAGCTTTGGCCGGCTAACAACTTGGTTATATTCAACTGGACGTATAAGAGAATTTAAGTACCTTTATCTGCACTTTTAAAAAAAAAAAAATACAGTATTTAATTTGATTTAAACTGTGTTGAAGGAATATTAACTGAACTGGCAGTTTTTCTGCTCTTCAGTTATTCCCAACCACCCTCCCTGTTTTTGTTTTGGTGTTAATCTTGGTGGCCTTGAAACTGCCCGCCCCTCAGCCTGCCTCTGGGCCCATCTCATTTGCTCACTCAACTGAGTGCAGTGAGATCATATTCTGATTTCAGGCACTCCTACTGTGTACAACGAGAGCATCTGGGAAACAGACAAAAAAAAATTAAGCTCATTTCCTGCCTTTCCTGTTAAGTGGTATAGACTATTTGTAGGCTTCTGAGCCCCCAAGCCCTTCTGTGTTTGAGGGAAGCCTTCTAGCTTGTTTTTTTTCTTATAACTAGCCAGTTTTCTAGTTTCAGCTCTCAAATCTGTTTCTTTGATCTCAGCACTTGCTCAGATAAAAAAAAAAATGTTTTAATCTGCTTTTACTGTACTTGTGTTTCTACCTACTTCATTTTACTTTTGCATCATCTTAAAAATACTCAATTGTATTTATTACTGCTTGGTGTAACTCATTCTAAGCCTTTTGGTTTAAACACTTGGGCTTCGGACCAGTTGTTTTGCACTGAGAGGGTTTGTGGTCTGCACTGTTGTGGCAGAACAGGTAGCTTACATCCTTCTAGGTTGGGAACTGCTGATTGAGGGCTCAGTGTCTGTTATTCTAAAAGTGTATTAATTCTGGTTTAAGCACTTGGGCTTTCAGGCCAGTTATTTTACATTAAGAGGGTTCGTGGTCTGCACTCTTGTGGGAGGAGAGGCTGGACTCTGCCCTTCTGAGCTGGGAATTTCTGGTTAAAGGCTTATAGTGCATGCATATCTGAACTGCTTCTTACTGAAGTTGGTGCGCCTTGTTTGCTGTGGCATAGACTGGATTCGGGCCTGCTGGATCTAGCGTTGTTTGTGTAACTTGAGCACTAATCCAGACATTCTCTAAAGTATTCAATTGTATTTATTACTGCTTGGTTGTAACTTGATTAAAGTGTAGCTATCATTCTAAGTCTTTTGGATTAAGCACTTGGGCTTCAGACCAGTTGTTTTACATTAGGAAGGTTTGTGGCAAGCACTGTGTGGCAGGACAGGTAGCTTTCATCCTTTTAAGTTGGGAACTGCTGATTGAGAGCCCAGTGTCCACGTGTATTAGTTCTGGTTTAGGCACTTGGGCTTCAGGCCAGTTATTTTACATTAAGAAGGTTCGTGATCTGCACTCTTGTGGGAGAAGAGGCTGGACTCGGCCCTTCTGAGCTGGGAATTTCTGGTTAAAGGTTTATATTTCCTGAATATTTGAACTGTATCTTATTGAAATTGGTACACCTTGTTTGCTCTAGCATAGACTAGATCCAGGCCTGCTGAATCTAGCTTTGTTTATATGCTTGTTGTTTGTTTGCTTGTTATTTCCCTGGAAGCTAATTCCACCTAATACGCGGCTTCTCAGTGCTTCTGTGGATCACTAGTGATATCTGCATTGCTTACTGTACTTATTTCTTGTTTCACTTGAAAGAAAGTTACTGTTTGTCATTTTTGCATTTAGTTACTTGTAACACATTGCACTCAAGTTACCTGGCACTTGCTCACTAAAGCAATTATATAAGTCAGCACTAAAAATTAAAAGCACTACACCCTCACTCCCCACTGGCCCTTGTTTTCAATTATTAAGGAATTCCCAATATTATTCTAGCATGTCCAAAGGTCAGATGTCAATCTCCTCTCCGGTCCAGCTGGTGAATCTGGGAATCTTGAGGCAATGTTATAACTGCCTCATGTACACAGACAACCCTCTCCTCCTCCCACATAACACAAATACTTGCGAGATGCAGCTATTTAGCCAAACTGGAGGCTGAGCTCTCTCAACTCAGGACTGGCAAGACCAGACAGGAGAAGAAGGCAACTACACACACCACAAAACCAGCCTCACATAATGCTACCACACCACTGAATCAAACACATAAACACACAAAGACATACTCGGGCTCTGAGTAAAAATTTACCTAAACAGCAGAGGCCTCCAAAGCAGACACCCAAACAACTGCTACCTCAAGACACCCCACAAGCAACACATAAACCACAAAAGCAGTGTGCAAAGCAGTCACAGCCCTTAAAGCCAAATACAACACCAAACATACTTGTCATAGGTGACTCCATAGTCAGACACACTGACATCCCACTCACCAGGCCGAACAAGGAGAGGGTCACAGCAAGCTGCCTATCGGGCGCTAGAATCCGCCACATAACACAAGCACTCGGGTCACTCCACGGCAAGTACAAATATGACACAGTCATTGTCCATGCTGGTGTGAACGACCTGAGACGTACCTCCCTGGACTACATGAAAAGAGACATAGAGGAGCTCTCTGATTATGTAGCCCAGGCAGGTATGACCCTAACCCTGAGCAGTATCCTTCCTTCACCAAGAATGATGCCACAATATAGAGACAAGATGATCAGCTTTAACAATTGGCTTAATGTCTGGTGTCATTCAAAGGGGATCCAGTGTCTGTTTGCCTGGGATGACATGCTTGACAAGCCACGCTGCTTCGCAAGGGACGGCTTGCACCTGTCACCCCTGGGATTCCGGATATTGGCTAAGGCTCTTGCCACCCCCATAGTGCCTTTTTTAGGCAAGGCTCAAATTCTAAACCTACCACCCTAGAAAACAAAATGGGAAGAAACTGAGGGTAATGCTGCTCAATGCCAGAGGTCTAAATCTCAAAATGCACGCACTCGAGGCCCTTCTCAGTATGGAGAAGATCGATGTCTGTGCTGTAACTGAAACCTGGTTCAAGGCTCCTGAGAGCACCCCGGCACTATTAGGTTTTACCTCATATCATGCGTTCGGCCCCAAAACCCGGACCACACCACAAAAGGAGGGGTGTATCCATATTCATAAAGGATACCCACACCTCCAGGTTGGTGGCAACGCACAAAGCTTGAAACCATCCAGGTGCAACTAACCATAGGCAAAACTGCTCTACAAATTGTAGCATGCTACAGGCCACCCTCTCAAACTCAGGAACCCCACACAGCCTTCCTGAAGACACTGGAGGGTATAAATGTATCTCCAAACACCATCATATTGGGTGACTTCAACTACCCGAATATAGACTGGGAACATTACTCAAGCCCTAACCTTCTAGCCCAACGGTTCCTGGAGTTCATAAATTCAAATGCCATGGAACAGCTAGTCACTGTTCCCACGAGAGGAGAAAATATACTAGATCTCATTATCACAAACATGGGGACAAAATGCTCCACACCGGAAGTATATCCCTCATTGGTGAGATCTGATCATAAACTAATCTCACTGGAAATCCACATCCCACCCCCACCCCAAACAAAAAAGACCACAGTGAAGAACTTCTCTAAAGCAAACTTCACACTACTCAAGACTGGTGTGGTATCCTTCAAGGGCCCTGAGACAGTGGAAACCACAACCCAAGCTGTGGAAGCCCTTACAAATGCCTTCAATGAACACCTCCAGGACTGCATGGATCAGGCAATCCCAAATAAAACCAAGACTCTTTCCACAAAGGGCAAACGTCCAGTCTGGTGGACCCCAGCCATTAACAAACTTTACAATAAGAGGAGAAAGCTATTACATGATAGAACAAAATCCATAAAAGGGAAGTCACCCCTGATCATTATTAGTAAAAAAATATGAGCACTCATAAAATCAACTAAGGCCAATTTTGAGAGAAAAATTGCCATGGATTCAAAGGACAATCATAAGGCCTTTTTCAGCTATGTTAGGAACCTGGGTGGAAACTCCCAGATATGCTCAGAATTAGTCCAAAATGATACAAAAATCACTGAACCCACAGACATTGCCAACATACTGGCAGACAGGTTCAGTGCAAACTTCACCCCCTCTCCCCCCCCTAAAGGAGAGATAACTATCCCAGCGGAGTGTAGCCTCCCAGACATCTCAAATGCGCAGGTGAAAGCTGCTCTCTCTAAAGCTAAAAACACAGCATCAATGGGACTGGAAGGTGTCCCTGGCTGTGTGCTACACGAGCTAAATGAGGAATTAAACCCGCACATAAGGCAGCTGTTTATTCTCAGCCTTACCACAGGATACGTGCCCAAGGAGTGGCATACGGCAACTGTGGTCACACTCCACAAAGGTGGTGCCTCTATGGACCCTGGTAATTAGCGCCCCATAAGCTTAACAAGTCTAGTCTGCAAAGCTATGGAGAGGATCATAATGGAGCTCATAAACAAAGATATAGGGGACTTGCAGACATTGGACTCGACCCAGTTTGGCTTTGTCAAGGGAAGATCATGCCTTTTGAACTTGGTCGACTTCTTCGAAACAGTCACAAAGGCCATTGATGAGGGAAAGGCAGTCCATACAGCCTACCTTGACCTTGCAAAGGCTTTCGACACAATACCCCACTCGGGTATTGTAGAAAAACTTACCAGCTTAAATGTAAACCCATATGTCACAAGATGGGTTGCAAACTGGCTTAAGGACAGAACCCACAGGGTTAGAGTTGCTGGTGCTATTTCAGACTCCAAGCCGGTCACAAGTGGTGTCCCACAGGGCTCAGTCCTTGGCCCCCTATTGTTCGGCATCTACTTCTCAGAAGTACAGGCCAACATGGGAGGACTTTGGCTGACAAAGTTTGCAGACGACTGCAAATTGGGCGCCATAGTGGAAAGTGCATCGGACACGGATATCCTTCAGAAGGGACTCACGGAAACAGATAGCTGGTGCCAGAGACATGGCCTGAAGTTAAACGCCAAAAAATGTATAGTCATACCCATCAGGAAAAACAAGGTAACCCCAAGCTACCATATAGGTGGCAATCCACTAAGCACAGAAGAGGTTATCAGGGACCTGGGGACCCAGGTTGACAGTGGCCTTTCTTTTGACACTCACGTTGCTAAAGTGGTTAGAAAGACCTTCTACATTGCCCACCTGATCATGAAGGGATTCACATCCAGATCTAGTGAGGTCATTGTTCCCCTGTACTCTTCACTTATCAGACCAATGATCGAGTACAATGCCCCATTCGGGATGTATCTCGCCCGACATCTGCAGCAATTGGAGAGACCCCAAAAGTTTCTCACCAAAAGGATAAAGGGACTCCAAAATCTGTCATATGCTGCCAGATTGAAGAAACTCCAGCTCTATTCAGTCGCATACCGTCTGCTCAGAGGTGACATGTGCCTGACATACAAGGCCATGTCCAACCCGCAATTAATGGACATGCTCCACCTCAAAAAATCCAAATCCACCAAAACCACTAGAGCAAGCGACTTAAACCTTAGCACGGATATAAATAGGACGTGGTGGAGGGATAGATTTATCACTCAGAGACTCCCTATGCTGTGGAATAGAGTCCCGGTCCATGTGAGGCAGAGCACCTCGCTGGCTCTGTTCAAGAGAAATCTTGACCTGTGGATGGGAGATCGTAGGTTTACCCCGGGAATCATCTCTGTGTCACTGCTGGACAGAAGCACAACAAACTAATGGGTACAGTATTTTTTCATATAAGGGGTGGCATAAGCCACAAAAATTCAGGCTAGGCTTATAAATGCCTTGGGGCAGATAGCCTAGTATAAACCTATGAACCTATGAACCTATTTCAGCTGTTCTGGCTAGCTTTGACCGTGATCTGCACGATATTTAGCAAAGCTTAGACCTGTTTTGCGCATATCCATGTAGTCATGTTTAAATGATGCTTACCGGTACTTGCCAGCACATAAACCCACTAACATGTGCTTAAACGTGCTCTAATGACCTGCATCCAAAATCCATTATTTGTGCCATCAGAATTACGTGACAGCCCTTGCAGGTCGTGGAACCGGGAACATGCACAACACAGTCAGGGGCTTTACCACTGGGACATCTGGGATATGTACAAGTGTTATGGTGTTTTGTATGTGGACTGTACTATGGATGTTACTCCATACTGCAAGCAAATGTGTAACTCAGTTAGTTTACATATGGATGATACCTATTAATGGTATGTCCAAGTGATGTTTAATGGATGTGCTCCAGCTATGGGAATCCATGTCACAGTGAGCCGCACACTGTAATGTGCTACACCTTGCCACAACCATAACTGGTGAATGCTGGGGTGACAGATATCTGTCATGGGTACTCCCCATGCTTTGGAACTACATCCCTGATTACATTATATGGAGCCCCTCATTAACACACCAGGGAATCCTTGCAGAGTGGGTGGGGAACAGTGGTTACACCCCAGGGATCACGCAATTGGCTCTGCTTCACAGAGGGACAGTTAGTTAATCGATGGTGTGGTGACAGCAGACACATTTTGCCTAAGCTGATGAATGCCCTCTGACAATCAGGCATGTACCTACAGGTGTACCTAGGAACCTATACATACAGTATCAACACATGCTGTTAGCTTCATTTACTGTTCAGGGGTTGACTTACTTTGTACCAATAGCTGTTGTGTGTGCAATAGTTGAGGGCTGCCTATGTAGGATTCACACAGTAGACCACATATACATAAAAATTTACAGGTGGTCATGTGTGTGTGTGCCATCCATTTTACTGTGTGTGCAGGTGGAGATGTGTGTCAGTCCGTAGGGGCATACATTGTCAGTGTATGTGCTATACGTTCCCTCTTTGCCAAGGCATGGGCATATTAAGCATGTCTCCATCTGCCTACTGGGGCTGGCACAGGGTGTTCGTGGTCTGAATCCCTCTGTGCCTGTGGGTCCCTTGGCAATTGTGGTGGGCTGTGAGGGCCTTCACCATTATGTCTCTGCTGCAACTGTTTCCAAAGGATCATATTATGTAGCATGTCACATACTATGAAGATGTGGGCACACATGCCTGGAGAGTACTGCAAGGCTCCACCAGATATGTCCAAGCAACAGAACCATGATTTCAGCATCCCAAACACAAGCTCTATGATGATTCTGGTGTGTGCGTGTGTCTCATTATGGCATTCCTGCATGGTGTGTGTGCATTTCTGATGGGAGTCATCATCCACGGCTCCAGTGCATAGCCAGCATCCCCCACAAGGTGGCCATATGGGATGTCCCCCCTGACAAATACCTGATACAGCTGTGAGGCATGTCAGATGTGGGAGTCATGGTAGCTTCCAGGGCTGCCAGCACACACATCCATGATAATGCCCTGGGTATTGCACACGACCTGGCAGTTGATGGAGTGGTATCCCTTGCAGTTTATGTAGTGCCTACCATGCTTACTGGGTGGTGACTTGATAAGTATGTGCATGCAGTCTATTGCACCTAGTACCTCTGGGTAGTTTGCCACATAGTGGAAAAGATGCATATTGCTGGCCAACTCCTCCTGAGTTCGGGGGAAGTATATATGCTCATTGGCATGTGGTAACATGGCATCCAGGAACTGGTGGAGTACCCTGGATGCAGATGCCTGTGAGATCCCCAAGATACCTTCAGTTGGCCTTTGAAAGATATCTGTGGCTAGTATTCTCAAGCTTACACATACCTTTGTGTCTACTGGGAGGGGTTCCCCTCTGTTGTTTCTGGATCTGAGGCGTGGCCGGCACAGCTCAACAATTTGCTGTATGATCTCCCTGTCCACCCTGTAATGTTCTACTATCTCCAGATCATGTAGCCCCTGGTAGGTCACCTTTGGTCTGAACACTCTTCTCCTCCTCCAGGGCGTGAGGTGGTTGTCAGCATCATCCTCCACACCACCTTCAGTCTCCAACACATGATGATGAATCACAGCTATGATAGCTCCCAACAAGTACATTGTAAAAGTTCCCCATCTTTTTACACTGATGGTGCAGTGTTTGGGAATACACAAGTGTGTGTGAGGTGCCTTCACACTTTATACTATTGTGCTTTGAACACTGATGATGTCATAGGGTGTGTATGTACAATCAGAGCTGCAGGTAATCTTACTTATGTGTTTTACCACAAGTACTGCTATTGTGGTGCCTTTGTTGTTGAACTACATTTTGCTGCCATGGATCACCTCTTGCCCTCTCCTTCACTTTTCTTAACAATTCCACTCCCATTGTCAGGCATGCATCTGGTAGCCTGCTTTCTTGTTTTGCACTTTCTCAAACCAGGATTGTGTTGCGAAATGTGTTCTATAGCCGATCTTCTGCAGGTTTGCTTTGCTCTTCGGTGACAGTTCTCTTTTCTTTGCAATCCGACACATCCCCTATCCTATTCTGCAGGTTGCTACTAGCAGCCTTGTTAGCTGCCATCAGTGGCCCACTGTGAGTTAATAGGTGTTAATTACTCAGTTGTACTCCAATTATCCTACTGTGGCATTTCCTTATTGTCTTCCCGTAAACTTCCTGTTTCAGCTGTGGTACATGCCATATGTGGCTGTTTACCAGGTTTTGAGCGCGTTGTAATCCATGTACACATGCACTTTTGGGCACCATGTGTGCTCTCAGCTAAGCAAAGCTATGGCTACATCCACTCCCCTATCCTGCGGCTTTGCTTAGCAATGGGCAACCTGGATTTGCAATGCTCCAATGTGCTGACAGCTACCGAGGCACACCCCACTGCTGATGTCATGTATAACTCCAGGCCACTCCTCTGTGTTGTACCGCTGCACCGTATGGTACATCCTTAGGCCAGCAGGACGTTTGCGATTCAGTATTACTTGCCTCATTTGCATGGCATTGACTACTAATTCATAGCTACCACGCTGAACACTGTCACAGACCCTTAGCAACCCTTGCAACTTGGTTGTGGTGTAGCATGCATACCATTGACTATTATGGTGAAGTCATGATTTGTGCTACATTGCAGTTTTATGACATCTGTATATATTTTCCTTGTGTTCCCATTTGTGCACACATGCCCTGCAGTTGTACTTTGCGTTAGTGTGGCCATGACATTAAATGTTATTTTTTATGTGTTGTGCATGTTTTTTTATGCCATTGGCTGTATATTTAGCCATTGGCATATGTTAACTTTATAATACGTAAATTTGGTCCGCTTTCATGGCTCCGATGTTCTGTTTGGAAAAATGTAAACCGTTTTTTTTTGGTTTACATTTCTGTATGCTTACGCTACACCTGCACAACTTCATGAATCGCTATGTACCTTCATTTGCATGCTGCACTACTGCGCATGGGGTGATTAGCATACATGAGCCGAGAGCTGCACAGATTTGGCGTAAGCTGGTAGTGCACATGGAATTGGATTGTACCTGAATCTCTCGGTGGCCATATTTGGCATTATACCACCTACGCTATGCCTGCGCATGGCGCAAGCTTCATGAATCCCGGGGAATGTGTTGCACAGTGCTCAATTCGGGGAACATTTTTTACTTGCAACATGATAGTTTACTGCCTTTAGAGCTGTACTTTGCCATACTGTATTAAGTGTATACATGTGGCAGCAGCAGGCATTATACATGTATTATGATGCTTACATAAACATGACTGCTTTACACTTCAGCCACATATAATAAAGCAAAACTGTGCATGTAGCAGTTGTCATTGGACAATACTGACATCAGGCATGCTTGTGCTGTGCTTACTTCTCATAGCAGGTAACTCTTATGCTTTGTCTTCCTTTCACACATGTGTAATCAAGTCCATAAGTATATACTGACATGCATGCACAAACATAACAGATACTACTAGACTGCCTCTAAATGACTTGAGCCTTCCAGGATTTCCAATTTAATAAATTTTTTATGACGTATCTCACGTTTCCTTTGTACATCTCATCTGTTGTATTTTATAAATTTGTATCAATGTATTGCAGCATAATCTTCTAATCTTTTTCTGTCCAAGCTGATAGTTCTATTTCCGTGGCAGATCCTTGTAGATTGAATTACATACTGGAATGGAACATGTTGACTATCTCACTTCCTATTCTTCACAACATGAATGTTGCTGCTACAACTTTTACTGTTTCCACTATCAGTACTTGGGCAGTATGTCCATGTGTTCCTTAATTTTCTCAGTTGATCCACAGTTTTATGTATGTGTTTTCCCATTAACCATGCATTGCTACTTCAATGCATGTATGGCATTGTGATTTGTAAATTTGTTACTGGCATTTATTTATTTATTTCCAGTTTGATGACCGGGGAGGTCCACTGGGCTCAAGGAGCCCATTTTCAGTGCAGACCCAGGGAGAAAAGCTCCATAACACACAGTATAATACATAGTAGAGATAGTACCAATTAAGCAAATTGTAAATATAAAATAGCAAAACTAAGCAAAGTTAAATAGCAACATAGAGTAAAATGCAATACATATTTACATGTTTACAGATTGAGAACAGTAGTACAGAGTTAAAGCTGTATAGAGGTTTAAATCACCTGAGAATGGTATAAAAGTAACATTAGGGCGACAGCAGTAAATAAGGTTTAAATCATCTGTGAATGGTATAAAAGTAAGATTAATAAAAAGGCAGTAAATAAGGTTAATCCCTAAATGGTAAGGATGAAGTAACCTTATGTGTAATTAATGTAATCATGTATTAAGCAGATTAGGTAGGTAGAGTGCAATTACATTTCCATTTATAGGAGAGGTAAGAATGGAGCTGGGTTTTGAAGTGTTCAAAGTCATGTCAGGTCAGGTCCAACAATGTATTTTTCCTTCTGAACAATTACTGCCCATGTTTTCTTTCTTAATGTACATAACAGTGACGTTCCTACATATATATATATATATATATATATATATATATATATATATATATATATATATATATACAAATTCACTGAATGCAATTTACAAACATGTCAGCATTTTTTGTGCACTTGTATTGCTAGCCTTCCCTGTATTTTATGTATTGCAAATCACCCTATCTGTTTTTGTGCTGTGCATGCATACTGACTTACTGAATTCAGGTTTGTGTATACTCCTTTGCTTACATTGTGTGCATGAGCACTGCCTCACCTCAGTTTAGCTGTGAACCCGTGATGTGGATTCAAGCTTGGGTTGCTCAATGCATAGAGTAGATTGGAGTCTTGCAAAGTCGATCATGCTTCTCAATATGTTAGTTGTGTTTCTTGTAGCATGACATAAATGGGATGTTAATGAATCCAAGGGATACATTTTCTGTCTGTGGAGCTACTATATAAGTACATAATAATTCACTGTGTGTGTTTATTTAGATTTAAGCACAGCTACTGCTATATTGTATTTTTTCCATATATTTATATGGAACTCTTTCACTCTTTCTTTCTTTCTTTCTTTCTTTCATTCTTTCTTTCTTTTTTTTTCTTGAAAGCTTTAGGCTTTTTGATTTGTATCTATCAGCAGACTGAAATAGTATGTGACTTCAAAATGTTTAACCATCTGAGTCTATTACTGTGCAGATACTGAATTATGTGACAGTTTCTCTGCAAGACACTAAGCAGCTTTTGAATTATCTCCCGTCATCTGACTTCTAGATGTGATAATTAATGGCAATCTGGACACAAACATACGTTACAAACAGGATTATGTAATAAATCACTAAACTAGTACAACAAATGGTCTGTAAGACCTACAAAGCTAAAGCTACTTGAGTTTATTTAGGATTTTTTGGTTTACAGTTTATATGATCACGCTGTTTCTTCCCATTTGCACTTGTTCTATTGAAATATGTTTTTACTTCATATTTGTTATTTTACTTGTGTGTGTGTGTGTGTGTGTGTGTGTGTGTGTGTGTGTGTGTGTGTGTGTGTGTGTGTGTGTTTGTGTCTGTGTTTTCCAAGTTCATAGATAAGTACTAGGCTAGCTGCCCTTGCAAGCCATTTTAAGCCTATCCAATTTACCTTTTGATGCTTGAGCTAACCTATCCCATTAGGGGTTAGATTGGCTTAACCTCTCCCTGGTCAATAATTGTATGTTAACCCTAGAGAGAGAATAAGTGGGATTACACCATAGATAATTTCTGGGGACCCATACATGCCAAAAAATATTAAGGAGCTGCCACTGTCCATTAATAGTATAGGGAGCAGTCCTGTGGTAAATTTTCTATTACCCATTTGTAGATCTAAGTTGTGCTTGAATATGGGCAGGGATAAATTTTTTTTTTTGTGGATTGAAAGTTTGTTCCAGAGCAGTGGTATCCTCTGTGAGTTATACCTGCCCCTCCAAACCATTCTATTGATGTTGCAGTAAAGGTAATTTAGATCATAGGACTGAATAATTTTGATGACATTTGACTTATCGATGTGTTGTAGGTCATTCAGTATTAGGTCAGCGGATGCATTCTTGCCAGACACAGGTCACTTCTTAGCAGTCTATAGGATACAGAGTATAGTAACAGGGCTTTGAGGCAGTTCATGTAGGACATATAATTTAGGCCTTGCGTCCTTTTAATGAGGCATCTCTGTGAGTGTTCCAGTTTTTGCATGTGTCTAGACAGATAAATGCCGAAGGGAGGCATTATACTCAGTGATTGGCCTAGTGAGGGTTGAGTAATGGGAAACAATGACATCTTTAGATCTAGTCATAATATCTTTCTTGTAAAATGCATTTCTTAGTTAGGACCAGTTAGGAAACATTTGTGTTGCATTCTTTGACTGCAAAAAGATTAATTTTTATCTGAATTACGGAAGGATCATACAAGTAGCATTTTTTAATTAAATTAAGTAAATGAGCATGAGGTTTACTCTATGGTATTTGCCAACTAAGGATGTTTTGTGATTATTTTGGGGTTCCCACCACTCTGACCACCCCATGCATGTTGTGTCATTAAAGAAAGTGGCTCTTGATTTGACTTCCTTTTATGCAAATTTGAATTTAGAAGTTCCACCCTGCCATATCTCATCTGCCCAGATTAGTCAGCACCAAAAAATTAATTCTGGGGAGACCCTCACGGTAAATGAATACAATTTCAATTACCCTCCCTTTCATGTCTTTCTGCCAGGTACACACTGTAACAGATAAAGTATTACATCCATTCTTCCAGCTTAGGTTTAAAATCTGCAACATCTGGGATGAAACTATAGATAATGCAGGGACTCTAAACCACTTTGCAGAAATCAGCTTGGGATTAGTGCTACTGTTTAGCTCCTAGTGAGAAAAGGAGCAGGGTGACTTTACGTCCTCATCCTCATAGTAACTGGCAGTCATTCGGGAGCCTTTGACTCACTTAACAGTAGGTGACAGCTTGTGATTGTTGTTTCTTAAGTAATTATAAGGCATGAAGTCAAAAAGGCCATTGAGGAGCCTTGTCCAGTTTCCTCAATGTCACAGAACATTGTCTGATTAAGTGACCCGCTTAAGTGAAACAGTAGGGAAAGGAAGAATGAGGGAATCAAACCTTGAACTGCAAGAAGCACAGTTCAGCCGCAGTACTCTACACTGCCATTAGTGTTGCTGTTTGCCGATAGTAATAAAAGGAACAACGAGACAATGAATTTTACTGATCTCTGACTGGATTGCATGTGATTTCCAGAGTGGCCTAGGCACCTGTACAAATTTATGCTGTATTGTGCTGAGCTGCCAGACAAGCTTCATGGAGCATATACTCAGAGAATGCTGCAAGAAGATGACTGATTCCTGCAACATGTGGGGAAAAGACTTGTGATTAGTAGAGCTCCAAGGGTTCACTTCTCAGGAACCAGTTTGGGATTAGTCTTGATGCTCTCTTCCTACAGAGTAAATCAGCAGCAGGATGTTGATTCCTAGCTGATTGTAGAATCCATGAACATTAATAGTAGCCAGTTAGTAGTTAATAGGCAAACCACTGTTGTCAGTACTATTATTATCCTTTTTGAATTCACCAGGTTATGCAATTAATAAGTTATGTGATCATTCATTGGTCAAGATATGGCTTTAAAGTCTGCCTTGTCCCTTGCCAGCTTGCTTGTATTATGAACATATTTTAATGATACACTTGCTGTGTTTGCACAGTGCTATGTGTCTAGCAATTTCATTGTCCTTTTTTCTATATGCATTATATTTGTATATTATTCCCAGGTCCCATATGAAAATAAGCTATGCCTAGTACAGCTAAGCTGATCAGAAAAATGCCGCCCCATAAATAAATAAATAAATTGTGCCATATAGGATTCCGCCTCAATGTCTCCTGATGACCAAGGTAAGACACTGATAAGATGAACTGTATACCTACTCATCCCAATTTAATAATCTTGCATGACTTTCACTATCCACTGATTAATTAAAAATCATATAGAACAAATAATAACTATACACAGCAGTTCTTTGATTATATTAGTGCCATCTCCATGGATCAAATAGTGCATGTTCCCAAAAGAGGAGATAGTGTACTTGATTCTGTACTAAAAATGCTCCCTCTGTCAGCATATGTACTAACTTTAGTCCTTCCTTGATCATATTTTATCACCAAACAGTCGTCTTTTCCTTCAAAACATGTACTATCTGATAGAGTAGCTCTACTGTATTCAGATATTATTCCAAAACCATACTAATATCCCTGTCTTAGGGCCTGAAGAAATTCAGGTACACCCCAATGTTGGTACAGTCAAAAAGGCCTCTCTTTCTCTTTCTCTTTCTCTTTCTCTCTGTATATCTCTATGTTGGATGATTTGAATAATAATAACAATAATGATAATAATAATAATAATAATAATAATAATAATAATAATAATAATAATAATAATAATAATACCTATTTGTTAACTAGATAGGCCCACTGGACACATACCCCGGGATTCATGAACCTTGCGCCAGGCACCAGCATAGCGTCGGCGTTATAAAGCCAAATATGGCCACCGAGCGATTCAGGTATGAAGCAATCCCACGTGCACTACCGGCATGCGCCGGACCTGCGCCGCCCCCGGCGTAGGTATGCTAATCACACTGTGTGTGGTATTGCACCATGCAAATGAAGGCAAATAGCGATTCACGAAGTGGGGCATGCGTAGCGTAAGGGCACGGCAATGTAAACCGAAAAAAACGGTTTACATTTACCCAAACATGACCAAGGAGTAACGGAAGGCTGTCAACGTCAGGTATCATACAGGTGCAATATGCCAAAGGCGAAAGGCACCGAGAATGTCCAAAGAAAACATGCACAAACTGTAAATAATGACAAAATGTCGTACGTAGAAACCACAGCAGAACCCCGGATATGTGTACAGAAGGTGCAAAGCAATGAAATAATATGACAATGTCCTAAAGAGCTGTATAATACACATCAGCTGTACAGCCACCACACACCATAGTATGTATGGAAAGCCCAACCCCAGCGCAAGGGTTGTCAAGGAGTGGCGGCAGTGTTGGCGCCGTAACCATGTATTAGCAGTCAATGCCATGCAAATGAGGCAGATAATAGTGAATCGCAAAGCTGGCGCCGGTGTAAGGATGGAGCAAACGGCGCAGCGGTACTACACCGAGTGGCCTACACGAGATACATGTCAATCGCAGAGGGGTGTGCCACTGTAGGAGGAAGCATATTGGAGGCCAGCAAACCTGGGCTGTACAATGCACATCACAGCAGCAGGACCGGCGTGAGGAAATAGATGCGCTGAGAGTACATAATGCGCGCACAGATGCATGTGCACGAGGATGACTATGTTCCCCAACACAGTCATGTGACGGCCTCCTCGTCAACAGCCACGGATATAGGAAGGTAATGCGGAGAATATGAGGAAATGCGGAAGCAGTGTAATTGGAGCCGTAATGAGCAATCAACACCAATCAATCCAGGAAGGGCAAATGGCGGCAGCCGACAACTCTGTATGCAGACTCCTGCATAACGGGAAAGGGGAGGCATATGAATGCAAAGATAGTAGGGGATGTAGTAGAAATGCAAAGAACAAAGAACCGAAATAGCACAGCCAAGTACAGAGGTAGCATAACTGCGGCTGCAGATAAAATGCATCATATGCCATGTGCCTGCAGGATGCAGTAATGTAAGATGCAAAGCTAAGCCAATGCAGGCAACTGTAATGTAACACTAAAGGCAATACCGTTGCAGTTGCAACCGTAAAACACCGAAAATAATCCATGGATACGGCTGCACAGACACACCCAATGACATCACCGGGTATACAGCACAACAGTATAAAGTGTGAATGCACACAACACACAGCGATTTCCCAAACGCCGCACCGTAGGGTGTAAACACTGGGAACTTTTAATATGTATATGGTGGGTGCCGCCGTGGCCGTGATGCATAGGTATGTGGCAGAGACAGACGGAGTTGCGGAGGACGGTGCCGACAACTACCGTGAGGCCTCACAGGAGAAGGAGAGTGTTCAGACCAAGGGTGACCTACCAGGGGCTGCAAGACCTGGAGATAGTAGAGCGCTACAGGGTGGACAGGGACACATTACAGCAAATAGTGGAGCTGTGCGGCCACACCTGAGAACAAGAGACAACAGAGGGGAGCCCATCCCAGTGGACACAAAGGTATGTGTGAGCTTGCGAATACTGGCTACAGGTACCTTTCAAAGGCCAACCGGGGATATAATGGGTATCTCACAGGCATCAGCATCTAGGGTACTACACCAGTTCCTGGATGCCATGTTACGACATGCCCATGAGTATATAAACTTCCCCAGATCTCAGGAGGAGTTGGCTAGCAATATGCGCCGCTTCCACCGTGTGGCACAATACCGGAGGTACTGGGTGCGATCGACTTTACTCACATAGAAATCAAGTCACCGCCGGGAGCAGGGTACACGCTACATAAACCGCAAGGGATACCCTCCATCAATTGCCAGGTCGTGTGCAATGCGCAGGGCATTATCATGGATGTGTGTGCTGGCAGCCCTGGAAGCTTCCACGACTCCCATATCTGGCATGCCTCACAGCTGTATCAGGTATTCGCCAGGGGAGACATCACACAAGGTCACCTTGTGGGGGATGCTGGCTATGCACTGGAGCCGTAGCTGATGACACCCATCAGAAATGCACACACACACATGCAAGAACGCCATAATGAGGCACACGCACAAACCAGAATAATCATAGAGCGTGTGTTTGGGATTTTGAAATCACGGTTCCGGTGCTTGGATACATCCGGTGGAGCCTTGCAGTACTCTCCAGGCACATGTGCCCACATATTCATAGTATGTTGTATGCTACACAATATGATTCTGCGGAAACAGCTGCTGCAGGGACATAATGGTGTAGGGCCACCAAGCCCGCCACAACTGCCAAGGCAAGCACAGGCACAGGGCGTTCAGCACCATGAACACGCTGTGCCAGCCCCAGTAGGTAGACGGAGGCGCCCAATATGCCTATGCCCTGGCAAAGAGGGAACGATAGCACATACTTTGACAGTGTAGGCCCCATGGACTGACACCTCCTTACCTGCACACACAGTGAAATGGACGCCACACAAACATGTCCGCCCGTAATGTGTACCGTATGGCCGGACCTATGTGTGACTCCAACAAAGGCACCACCCAAACACTGCACACCCAATAGCCAGCAGAGCATGGAACGCCAACACCTCACCGCCGCGGTTCTACAGCACACGGCGGCGTATGCTGCCACTATCGCCGCAAGTTGACCACATATGTACTTATGTGCATACACAGATACGGAAATAGATATCAGTACACATGTAGAAATATATGTACGCATACACAGATATAAAGTACAACAGGGTAATATGGAACCCAGGGATGCAAGTTCACAGATAAGTAAGACGCGAAATCTCCACATAGTAAACATAGTGACCGACAACCCGATCATCCGGGAGGGTGGGCAGAGCAGGTAACGCCAGCCATGGAAATGTCAACCTGCATCAATACATATCCACGTGTCGGGATGATCACCAGTCCACGGTACAGTAACTGGATATGTGCGTGTCATATCCATAGGATATGAGTGCGGAGATACACGCCGCCGCGGCGCGCCAACGTAGGTATTGTGTTCAACCGTCGGTGCGGCGGCAAGCATACCAGTGAAGTGTACGTCATTATGAGGAATGTACCTCATTTGGGGTGTAAAACAGTTCATGTTCCTCGCAGTTCCTCAAAGTTCCACATTGAAAATGTCTGTCAAACATCCATTGTTAGGAATGTATTTAAATGACATCCTGGTAAATAGAAATTAATCATAGTAATTCATTAAAGGTTCTTCACTGTAAGTAAATCAGCATATTTTAATCATCCTATGACCTCCTTAGCTGAAGTTGTTACTATGCCATTACTATGTGTTCCACATTATGCCCATTTGTTCCACATTACTAATGTGTGTGTTCCTCATTTTGGAAATAGAAGGTTGAGAGCCATGGCGGCAATATGTGTATGTGTGAGGTGAGGTTGTCGTGTGTTCCGCTGTGTGTGTGTAATGTGTGTGCCACTGTAAAATGTGTATGTAGATGACATGTCACAGGCGGAGTGTAATAACATGCGTAGGCATACAGTACAGGAACCATAGGTGTATGTACAGCAGTACCCACAAAGTAGTACTGACATCTCCTCAGTGGCTATGCACGTGGCGACCTAAAGCGATGCAAAGCGGAAATGTCCCAGAATGTACCACAGGGCCATAGCCAACAGGAGATGCAAAGGACGCATGTACAAACCATGACCGTATGTATGGCGGCCATAAGGTAGACTCAACACGATCCGTCAACGTTACACAGCATCAGGCATGTACGGCGAAAATACGAATGTGCTATCCTGGCACCGATCGTGAACACTTACGGTCCCATAAATACCGCTGTGTGTTCCACGACCGTTAAGTAAGCAAGCGGCACGAATAGGAGGCTACGGTAGCATACAGGCCGTCCCAAGTATAGGACCACAATCACCGTAACTATCAGTGACAAAATGCCAATGGATAGTAGGCACGGACGAACATCCGCAGATATATAACCGATGTGAAGGAGGAATACGTGCAGGAAGCACACATGCAGGCGATACCGACACCACGACATCAACAAAACAAACATTCCCAGAACAACAGACAGGTAACCTGCAGCTCCCCAAGCAGGGATGGAGCACACACACAAGCATATCTTGTATGTATAAATGCAAGACCCACACCCGTACCGTCACCCACATCCGCAGATATACCCCATCGCACATATCAAAGGGATAACAGCTAAAACGGTAGCAAACACATACAGGCAGTGAAGGACAGGGGCATACCCACAACAAGCTCGTGGGAAACACTAGCAGCAGCTGATGCATCCTTGCATCCGTTGTGTACAGGAATATAACAGCTATGTTACACATCTGAATGCACAACGCCATCGACAGACGCCGCCAGGACACGGAGACCCACATGTCGAACAGAATACCATACCCAACACACACAATCCACGGCTAACACCACAGCGAAATGTACCTGACACCACACATAGCGGATGCAGTCACACAAACATGATACAATACATACCATCCTCACGAAGGTATTGCAAATAACCAACGGCCACACGAGGAATGAACCATGGCCCAGTGTCGACGCATAACGTACGAATGGAGGGGGATCACCGGTGATATGCGCATAAGTACACACCGAGGAACAGCTATTGGCGTGATGAACCCACATGCCTCAGGTGACGACGAATATAAGGAAGACTCCCTGGATATTCAAACCGTATGTTCATACCGAACAAATACCGAATACAAAAGAAGGAGTAGCAAGCAAGTACTGACGAATACAGAACCAAAGGCTGAAAGGTATGTCGAACCCACGAGATGTACTGTTGTGTAACGCATGATACGTATGACGAATCTGTACAGTATGTGAACGGTGTGTGTAGGTAAAGATACCTGTCCATCAGGCAGAGAGTGGTGAAAGTTGGTTATGTAATGCTAAGCCGCGCAGCATACCAACGACTGTGGACAACGTGTGCACAGCAGTGGGACAACATGTACACACCCAGGATAACCCCAGGTTAGGCTTGCCACCTTTTCAAATGGCCAAAGTGGGACATTTTCAGGACACACATCAGATGTTACAGGTGGACACATACCCATGGTCAGTACAAAGGGTAGAACTTTACTCTTTTGCCTAAATAAAAGCGTAGTCTTGTAGCAGTTTAGTTGCTTATTGTGTGTCTTGTAACATTTAGGAATTTACATACATAAATAACTATGTTATGCAACTCTTACATAAAAAATGGGACATAATTATGTCCTACAATCTCAGGACATTTGCCATTTGTAATATGTTTTGTCAGGACACAACTGCCCAAAGAGGGACTGTCCCTTGCAAAGTGGGACAGGTGGTAACCCTACCCCAGGTCTGCCATAGGGATTTCAAACACAGAACAATGCCACCACCCACGCTGATGCTGGCAGTGAATATCCAACAATGAAGTGCCACAGCAGGGGATAGGACATGTATGTATAGTGTCACAGCACACATGTGCATGGGCATATACCGTCGATGTCATACAGAATGTGCGCACGACGTGCACGTATCCCACGCAGTAGGGGTGACTATGTCAATTATGTGTAATGCAAAGCTGTCATGATGGATATGTTCAGAAATCATAGACAGTATCACAGGCATAGCATGCATGATGGAGGGATGGCCTAATGTTATGTACATAAACAAGATATGTATGGCCTGCACATATGGGACAATGTAGTAGCAGAATAGGTACCCGAAATGGAGGGAACAGCAAGTAACCATGTCCAAACGTTCCGTAGCAGGTGCAATGTGTGCCACAATGATGTCCAGCAGGGCCGTGTGTAAACACATGTGCAATGTACACAGTAGTGACACCCCCCCATGGTAGTGTCCACTGAACGGCAGAAGTGGATGTCAACTGTATGTCTATACAGTACGTCCGCTGTGGTGGTACCATGGGTCTGTGTCACCCTACCAGCAAGGGAGCTATCACATGACTAGTGACACAGTGTGCCCCTGTGGGATGTGCACAGGACCTATGTCCCACAGCACGGTGTGTGTCCAGTCTGTGGATGTCACACAGACGCCCGGGCCAAGCAATGTGGCATGTGTGCACACATGCAGGACTGCTCCTCCCACCCTGCCCACTGCAAACACCATGCAGGAGTACTACATGCATCAGTACTGCGGAGAACATGGCCCATGGCAGAGTAGATTACACCCCTGTGTTAGTGGCATGCAGGTGAGTACAGATGTGTTACATGACTGTCATTTGCATATGTAAACTGTCTGAGCCGGGTAGAGATCACAGCATGACTATACTGAGACATGTAATGTTGTATCCATTGTGTAAGGTACACCACACATGTGTTATTGTAACACTGCCCGCGTGTACATGTGTGTATGGCACAGGTACAAGGGCACCCAAGGTATCAGCTAGACATACGGTCCAGAAATGCGTGGTCCTGCACATGTGTACCCACGCCATGGTGGAATATGGCAACCACAGCACCATGTGGGGCATGTGTGTGTACATCAACCATGTACAACGTGATATGCCTGTATAGGGACAGTATCCATGTGATACACACCGCATGACTATCAGTATGCAAAGGTGATGTGTATGCACTATGTGTGATGTAACTGATGCAATGATATCTACATGATATATCTGCCACACTGACACCTGTATGGTTGTTAGCAATATGAGTAGGATGAGCTAGAATGCTGCCAGGTATGTAGATGTGGTATATGTAGGCATGGACAATACTGTGTGACAGCAGATAGTGTACGCATAATACTGAGCATGAGGGGCCACATGTCTGAGGACTGTGCAATGTCACACGTCCCTGACTTGTTGTAGTTAGCATGATATGCCTGCACCACTGTGTGACCTGTACAGGAGGCACATGGCGTAACATCCCGAGACATAGGGTACGATGTGATGCTGGATGTGTACATTGGCAATAGCATAAAGTGGAATGGTGCTGAAGGGCAAAGAGCGGATCATGTCTGATGTGATACCCTCTGTACCACCCCAACCACCCATGCAATAGTATGACAGGTGGCCAGCATGGGATGTGGTGTGCTGTGGCGCACATAAGCCCAACAAGGGTGCCAGTAAAGGCATGCAGGTAGTCAATGAGTGTGTGAAGCATGTATGTCAAGATGTGGCCCAGTGCCATACTGAATGGCCCAGTCATGGGTGTACAAATGCAGCCCCATACGTGCAATGCAGTACCACCCATGTGTAGTGTGATAGATGTGGTAGTGTGGTGGTCAGGGTACACAACGTACATGAATGGGCTAGCAGTCAATGCAGTGTGCTGCTGCAGAGACATGTAACAGCCAGGTTGGCGGGATACAACAACTACGGCAATTGGAGGTGACATTGGGACTGTGTTCCCGGACATAACATGTGCATGGCAGTACTATGTATGTGTCCACAGGGTTAATACAATGTCCAGCCAAGGATTGGAACCCTGTAGTGAGTGAGAGTGTGTATTGTTGGTAGGTACCCCATTGGCAGGCACGATGCCAGCAACATCTGTGTTGGCAATGCCTGCATGACTGTGGTATGCTGCATTGAATGTGGATGTAGTCAAACAGCAGAGACATACCACCACACTGCGTGAGGGCCCACACTGCAATGTCTGGCAGTCATGTGTAGGTAGCTAGCTGTGGAGTATGTCATGCACCATGAGGACACACCATGACTGTCAAGTGACACACCACACACAGGTGAACATAACTACCGTGCAACAGCCTGCACATGTGCCCATACAGCACGTGTGCATGGAACAGGAATACCACTGTGGCGTCTGTGAAAAGGCCAGTACCACCATGTCTCTGTGTGGAATAGCATGGTCCCTACCAGTGTGTAAATGTAGCAGAAGTGCACTGTGATCAGTGTTGGCATAGGCACGTAGACTGTCCATCGTGCGGGTGCCATGCCATCAACTACCTCTGTCAGTGGATGTCAGTAATACCGGCTGTAGAGTGTATGTACCATGCATGCTGCTATGGTTGTGTGTTTAGGGTGTGGCTAGCAGGGATGAGAAGCATGGATGTTCAGCAAACAGAGGGGATGTGTGTAGGCCTAGCACACAGACACATGGAGGTTTGGTGCATGCCGAGGGTAGTGTAGGTATGGTATGTGTCGTGTAATGTGTCACCCAGCTATGCGTACTGCATGGCCAAGCATGTGTGGGTACATGGGAGTCCATACTAGGGAAGGGCGTGTTGCTGTCAATACATAGCAGTAGCAACTGTCCTAGGTGCAATGTACAGTATGCCAACACGACCAGCATGTAACCTGTGGTGTACAGTGTATTCACTGTCGCGTGTCACAATGTGCGGTCACGAACATGGGTATCTGAACATGGATTACCTATGATGCAATGTGTCTTGGGAATATACAGTATGTGTGTAAATCACTGTGTGGTGTGGGAACCACCCACCCGTGTGTGTTGCAGTCCAGGTATGTGCCTGGGAGTTATGATCTGTGTACAATCTGGACTGGCAGGTGTGCCGTGTAGGGCATGGAGGCAGGTCCCAGGCACTGCAGATAAATGACATGTGTGCTGTACTGTGTGTGCAGTGCTTGTGTACAGCACAGTGGAGGGTGTAAGCATTGTCACACATCACTGCATGCTGTGCCTACCTGTGACAGCCCTGCCGGAGACAGACATGTGACACCGCTGCACAGGCAGCATAGCATGTGAAGATGTACATGTGGGCTGCACACCTTAGGCAGATGTCCACAGGTCATGTGTGCCACGGTAGTGTGGTTGAACATGACTATCAGACTGGACAAACACCACATGCCTGCATAACTACAGTATGACCATAGTCAACAGTCCCAGTGACAGAGTAGGCCAATGTACACTATCCCTGCGTGCAGACCACTGGCTACTGGACACCTGGCTAGACACACACCTGGAGGGTTAATTCACCATTGAGCCATCACATGTCCCAGTCCATGTGGGCCGTACAATGTCATCACAGGGTGGTCACAATAGCAGGTGGCAAGGCAGACACGGTGTACCAGGTGATGTGTCATGTGTGCATATGTCGACTAGCACAGCCGTTCACATGTCTGCAACATACTGGTGCACGATGTATACTGTTACATGATGTATGGAACTGCACTGTCACCCACTACAGGGCCATCTGACACAGGTGTGTTGTGACTGGTGTAACCCATGTTTGCACAGGATACACACTGCTGTTGTAGGCAGCCATGCTGATGGCTACCAGTGATATATGCAGTGGTCATACAGACATACCGTACACGGTGTTCATGCAGGAATGTCCATTGTCGTGGACGATGTGCTGCTATGTGAATGTAGGTGTGTGTTGTGAATGTTACACATCCAGAAGACACCATCTGGTGCAGTCATGGTTGTCAACACCAGTACACACATCCACAGCAGTCAGAACCCAGTCCTGACAATGTGTGTCAGTCACCCTCGTACTGTGTGACATATGTGCACATGGCGGAACACCTCCCACTGTCATCTAAGCTGGCTACATGATGGCTGGAATGTGCTGTAGAAATGTACAATGCTGGTAGCCCAATGAAGTACCTGGAATCAGACACAGTACGCTATGTCAGCCATGTAAACCATGCACAACAATGACCGCCCAACAGACACAAACAATGCATTGACACATGGAACATGTGCACATGACAACCTCCAATGAGGTATGTTGCACATATTGATGTACAATTGTCATCTATGGCCATAGCATGGATGCAGACACACATACTCCACAGGTAGTACCATGTGATGTAGGTAGGGGGCATTGCTCGTGTACATGTCACAGTAGCTGTACACACACATGTCCTGCATAGCCGTCATGTAGGGGTAGCTGTGGTATGTGACTACTGGACATGCCCATACAAATGACCATGTCCCACAGGAGATGTGTTATGTGTGTACCACATGTGACGTGCTGACAACAAGCTGTGATGTGTACGGCTGCCGGTGTACCTGTGTGACATTGTCTGTGATGGGTGCAAAGGCATATAGTATCGTATTGCATGCACACAAGCCCCACATAGGTCCATAGCCTGAACATACAATACAAGGAGTGTGTGGGATGATAGCAACCCACAGGAGGAGATGGGTATGGCCGGCAGGCCACAACCACATGTGTGTGTATGGCGTTCACGTCCACCACACATGAGCATCTGAGAGGCTAGTGTTACAGCTGTACAGGGTTGCATGCATATATGTTCAGCAACATCCCTGTGTGTCCCACCACTGGCCCGTGGACCGATGGACACCAACCAAATGTGCAGATATGACATGTGCACAGCACATCACAGATGCCTACTGTAGAACAGGCTTACCGTGTAGACATGTGCACAGTAGGTCTGTGCCAGCTGCAGTCAAACATGTAATGTGCCGAACCACACCAATAGTCCAGGCCATGCCACAGATGGACGTGCATGCATCTGTGTATGTATGGCTGTGAATGTCTCCGGCATAGCAATATAGCTGTGTCACCATTGTGAACAACAATATGAATGTGTCATATGTGTGAGGGGTGCGTCATCGCATATGGTCTGATCGGCGATACCATCAGTGACCCTGCTATGTGAACATCCCTGTCCCCATACATGGATACCTATGCTGTGCCCAACACCACATTCACAGAGGGAGGGATGGCGGTGTGTAGTGCAGCAGCAGACATGGAGGTGGCAGCAGGCACTGGATGTACACATATGTGGTACCCACATCAGTGCAGGCAACCATCCATGTGCACGGGATAGCGGTGTGTGTCCACATACAGCACTGTGTTGATCAATATCCCAGCACATAGCACCTGCCAGGGTTACAGTGTATGCATGGATGTGTGATACCTGCATGCACCAGACACACCCTCAGCAAGCAGCGTGCAGCATACCTCGCTTGAGGCCAGTGTCCACACCATGGCGATAGACATGTTGAATGTCCATATACACATAGCACTGACATATGGAATGGACAGCCACCCTGCCAATATCGTAAACCCCAGGTGGATCACAACCCAGTGCCATGTATGTGGCATACCCTGCCATACCATGCAGACCTGCCCAGCAAGGCTGCATGAGCTATCACAGTCCTACATGGTGCAATGGACAAAAGGCACTCTCACTATCAACCATACACAGCAGTAATGTGGCGGTGATGCACCCTGTGGTGTCACAGGTGCTGTGTGATGCTTTGGACAATGTGTGTGTACATGCTATGCATGGCCTGTCCTGCTAATGTGTCATGGTTACACATTGCCCTATGTCTATCACATGTGCAACACAGGTGAGCTGTGGCAAGTTGTCCAACACCCGTACATTGCTGTGTGGATGTACATGGCACGACACATGCATGTGCAGGTGTCCATGTGTATGTGTACAGTGCCACTGCTGACGTTCACAATGGCTACAGACGTGATGTGTACTGACATATACACAGCGTCCAGGTGAACAGCAGCTCTGACGTCACATGGGGACCTATGCCAGTGATATGGACACAGGTGCAGCCAGGTACACATGTCCACAGCTGGCTAACATCTACATGGTGCGTGTACAGTGTGATGGGGTGGCAAACAGATATGATGTGACACACACTGCTCAATGGTGTGAAGCCAACACATCGGCTGTGTCACTGCCACGATGCCTTTCACAGATTACTGTGCAGATGTCGTACTTGTCATAGCAATGTATCTCCAACAGTATGCCAGCACAGCAGTGTAAATGTGACCTGCCACCATCATTATGTCTTACAGATAATGCCACGATCCCGGCTTCCTGCATTCAGTCGACAGGAGGAGGAGGTGATCATACCATACCTCCATAGTAATCATAACATGTTATTTAGTCATGTGCCACAGCAGGCACAGGAGCGACAGGAGATGTGGGAGGAGATGTGCAGGAGGGTGAACAGCCTGGGCGGATACAACCGCACTTATCAGCAGATCCGCAGACACTGCACAGACCTGATCCGGCATGCAAGACAGCGTGCCGCTGCAATCGCCAGACAACAGCGTGGGACAGGTGGTGGGCCACCAACCCAGCCCCCACTCACAGCCACGGAGGAGCTCCTGGCCAGTCTGGGGACACCCACGGAACAACACGCAGAAACCCATGTGTCCATCGTGGAGGTGGGTGTCTCCCGAACTATGAGCTTGGAGCTGCATGGTAAGTCAGGGTTGCATGTTTGTATGATAAGTGACGTGGGGGTGGGTGTCATAGTACAACACATAATATAGCCATACATGCCAGGTATATGGCCACACAAGGCGCATACTACAGTATGCTATGTTGTGTTAGCAGACATGTGCATAGCACATGCTAACTCACAGACACATGATGTGACATGCACACTGCTGACTGTGGCGATAGTAATGGATAATGTGTATACCTTTGTGTCATCCCTTTACAGATACATCTGGCGTGTCGCAAACACAAGGGTCTGTTGCAGGTAAGTCTGTTGCTAGTCAAAGGCATGATATGGTGTATTGATATTCCCCATGTGTCCAGGCATGACATGCACACCTGTGTGTGCCCCAGTCACGATATACAGGTTGCACCACCCGACACACACACCACCCATGTACAGTAGATACAACCGTTAGCGTAGAGTGGCATGACACCACACGACCAATTGGTGTGATACGTGCATTCAGCTATGCATACAATGGTGTAGGTGTTCCACAATGGCTGCATGTGTAGTATGCATCGGTATGCCTCTGCAGTATGCACACAGTACCACATAGTGAGCTGTGATCTTGCCAGAGCACAGGTGTTACCAATGTGACCTATGCCCCTGCATCAGGTGCACACGTTGTGACATGGCACATGCCATGTCCCATGCATGTGGATGTCTGGCTGCAACATTGTCACACCATGACATGACCTATGCACGACATAGCAGACATCCACACTGTCTGCATATCTGTAGGGAATGTGACACCTTACACTACTATGGTTGTATGTCACATGGGCCACCACAGGGCCATGTGCACGATGTCCACCACACACAATTGTCAATGACCCAGACAGACAAGGCCATGGTCGATACCTACAGGCATGTTGCCACACAGTACATCCACAGTGGGTAGTCACCGTTGCACCCTGTACACACATAGTGGGCTCATCACTGTAGTGGCCCCCCTGGACATCCGATGTAATGCACCACTGACATGGACTGCCTCTCCACAGCTACTACAGGTGCCTCCAATATCCACCACATACGTGCTGCTGAGCGGCTTAACTGACTGACAGACATGGCAATGTAATGCGTCCAGGTCACGCATCACACAGAAACATAACTGTGTCCTGCTACTGTGCAGTGGCACAGTGCCCGCACTCCACACTGTACAGCTATGTACACAGCTCACACCAACCGCACCTGCACAGACATCCCTGTTACCCATACATTGTATCTGTAGACTGTACACATAACACTGCACCATGACAGCCATTGTGATGTGGTGCATGCGGTGGGACACCATCGTCACATGTCCACATGATACCACACATGTTTGCGGTGTACATGACATAGTGTCGGCAGACATGTGTACTGTCAACTCGCCCGGCCACATGGTGTATCACGGTGATGCATGCAAACTACCATGAATGTGTGTACTGCATGCCTACTAAAAGACACCTGCCTGTTGTACTGTTCCCACCAGGGCAGTGTGCATACTGCCACTAGGAATGTCTGGTCTACATTCACTGGTCTGTGGTGTGTGAATGCTGCATGCCACCTGCAATATCACATGCATGATGTCTGTGTGTGTGTGTGTGTGTGTGTGTGTGTGTGTGTGTGTGTGTGTGTGTGTGTGTGTGTGTGTGTGTGTGTGTGTAACTGACGGTATGCCTTTGTATTGACAGGTGCTGTAGGTGAGTTCCCCTCCTGCGGTCCAGCTGATGCTAGTGTCCCCACAGATACTAGTGGTGATGACCATGTGCATGAGGCACAGGCAGGGTCATCACAGGCACACACTGTGCCATTGGATAACATCACACTTACGTCCCCTTCATCCCTGAACACGGTTCAGATGCCAACACATACCCCAACACCGTTGCCCATAGATGACGGTCAGTCAGCGTCTGTTGGCATCGAGCAGGAATGTGTGGTGGCTGCAGAAGGTGTGGGTACACACGATGTTGCCAGTGTAATGACTGGTGCAGTGCCACGCAGGCATGTGGCAGGTGCTGCTCGTGGGGAGCACCGCTGAACATACACCTGCCGTACAGGGTGCAGCAGCTGGTATAACCAGGCGCATGTTCCAGACTGTAATGGCAGCGCAGGCACGTGCCAGCGGCAGAACCAGGAAGGGCAGAGGCTGCAGAGGTCTGCAATCCGTTCCTTGAATGACAACATCCAGGCATTGGCGAATGCCCAACAGCATCTTGCCGATGTTCTGGATAGGAGATTGGGTGAGATGGCTGGTATCCTCGACCGAGGCATGGCCATCCTTGAGCGGGCTGTCCGTGCAGGAACACCAGGTAGGGGTGAGGCATAGGGCACGGGCGTAGGCCAGCAACACCACTTGGTGCAGGTCAGCGTGTGCGTGCCACCTCCCATGCCCACCCACCCAGTGCTGGTAGCAGCAGCAGTGCAGCTGCTACTACACCGACCACACCAGGACAGAGCAGGCCACGTGGGCATGGCCCTGGACGGCCCCGGCGTGGGCACATTTCCAGCGGACATGTGACATCGGAGAGTGGACTGTCTGTACCTACACCCGGTTGTGCCCATGCAACCCCAGGCAGGCCCGGGTCACGTTGCGGCAGGCGGACACAGTGAGCCATAACACCTGCACTGTACAGTCTGGGGCTGCCAAGCATACCCCGTGTAGGCATCACAGATTACTGAACTGTGTACACACAAACCCACACACAGCAAACACGACTGTAGGGCTCCACCACACCCACATGCAATGTACACAGTCATGCCCAGTCAATGCACAGGCCCTTACACACACACATGATGTCATCCATTGGTACAGCCTATGCCTGTAGCACATATCACCCTGTGCATATGATGAAGTCTCTGCCACATAACTGTGAGCTACACCATCAGTGCATGGTTATGCAAACATATTCTGATGCACAGGGTGGACAAGATAGTGAGAGGTGTATGTGATACCTGTGTCCGCATAGTGCGTGATGTGTATGTTGTGGTGTGTGTGTATGGCTGGTGACAGGTGTGTATGTGATGTGGGTTGTGCACTGACATCATGCAGCAGACATACCATGCAGGACAGGTGCAGCAGTCATTGATCTGTGTACACAGTATGTGTGGTGGTTACATGTGTAGCACCATGTTGGTTCAGTTAACCCGTATGACAATGATGGTGTACTTGCATGTGCCTACTGGGAGCACTGTAATTAGTTCCCCACGGCGTAGTCGTAAGGGTACCCACAGGCATGTCTGGCAACATCAGCATAGCACAGGTACCGCTTTTCGGCATGGACCCCTACATAGGAACATAGGCACATGTACATAACAGGGTATGTGCCCTCGACATGTGTGGACCTAGCATGACTGTGTGTGGCTGCTAACACCCCTCAGGATGGGGATGCCACATCCATCAGTCCCCAGTCCCTCGTCCAGCACTGACACACAGATGATGCCTGGTGCATAACTATATCCACACATCCACACCTCATTATTACTCCTGGATGAAGGCAATCAGTGCCTTTCCTTCACATGGGCTGGCACTCCTCTACGTGTTGTAGGGGGTCTCCGGCCATTGACCCTGTTCCCCAGCACGTCACACTCATCTTTGTGGTGGTGTGTGACAGTCGCTTCTGTGCCCGTGTTTGCCTGGAGCCTAGGAAGTGGAATATGCCCATGTCACCCAGGTCAGACATGGCCGTGTATGCCAGGCAGAGATCACCACAGAGCAGATGTGCTGTGAAGGTTTACAGCCGGAGTCCCCTTGGTCGTGCAGCTTGTGACACATGTCCTAGCACCGTCATCCCCGCCTTGTGTAACGTTTGCCGTCCTTCCGAGTTCTGCAGGCATCAGGTTAGCTACAGGCCAGATGTGCCAATGTACGCAGTCATTGCTCTGGTGTGTGATGTGTACAGGGGTACAATGAACACCCCTGATGTCGATGCGATTCCTTCCAGACCAGGAGGCCACAGTGGAATCTCTTCACACCCACATTGCCATTGTGTGTGTTGACAGATGTTAACGACAGGTGTCGTAGCCATTTCCATGAACATGTCCACCATCTGGAATGGCTTACCACCTACATGTGACATTGGGCCGAACATGTCCTTCACACTGGGTAGGTCTGCACCTTCTCTGGCATGTAGTAGCAGGCCATGGCTCTGGCACCAGTTATCCATGTCTATGACGCCCTAGGTGGATGTCCGTGTCACATGGGGTGTTGGGTATGGTGGCCGGTGCGTAGTCATCTGCATACCTTGTCTGCCACAATCCCCCTATGATTGCATGCACATTGGAAGGTCGAATGCCATATGGCAGGGTGCCCAGGACTGAGCCCTGTGGGCCTCCACTGGAGACCAGATATGAGTGTGACAAGGCACCAGGAACACCAACCCTGTGTGGTGTGACCTCCAACCTTTCTGAGAAGCATCGGGTGACATATGTCCACACATGTATGCTGGCGAGCCTTTCCATGAGTCCCATGTGTAGTGTGCTCTGAACGCTCCCACCAGGTCATGGTACTGTGTGCAAACCCACGTATCCCCATCAATGGCCTTGGTGACCACTCCAGACAGGACGAGCAGGTTCGGGAGGCAGGATCCGCCCTTGACTATGTTGTTGTGGGTATGTTCCGGTATTGGCTGTACACCACTGTCTGTATCCATGGGCACCTGTATGGACCTCCCCACAGCTTTGCAGACAAGGCTTGTCAAGCGGATAGGGTGTGGCTGTCTACAGTCCATAAGAGCACTACCCTGGCATAGTGGGACCACAGATGCCATATGACGTCCATTGGGGACATAGCCCATAGTAAGGCTAACATGACACAGTGGCCTCATGTGTGGGCCGAGGCCCTCAATGAGGATGGGTAGCACACAGCCAGGGACACCATCAGTGCCCAGTGGTGCTGTGTCAACCGCCATACAGATATAGGATCACTCCAGGCCATATGAGATGTTTGGGAGGCTACACTCTGGTGGGATGGATATGTCCCCTCTTGGGGGGGGGTGGGATGTATGCATGGAAGATGATAGCTGGTTTGCAGACAATGTCTGTGGGTGCAGTGACCGTTGTACCATTCTGGACCATTTCCAGCCAAGTCAGTGTGCCCCCAACCATGTCCTTACCACAGTTAAGGAAGGCCCTATGGTTGTCTCATGTGCCCTCTGCAGTACCACTCCCACAAGCGGCCGTGGATGATTGTATGTGTGGCCGTATGGTGACGCCGGTATGAATGGGAGATGGTTTCCATGGTATTGACATTGCTCTGTCATGTATTAGCTCCAACTGTTGATGTACAGCTAGTCAGTGGCTGGGGTCCACCACACCATGTGCCTACCTGTGGTGGACAAGGTCCTGATGTTATCATGTTTGCCTGTTGCAGACATGCATGTGGGTGCTCAGAGAATGCATTCATTAGGCGGTTGCCGGTCTGGCCTGGGTTCAACACTGGCATGGAGGACTTGTAGGGTACCACACCGGTCGTATGATGTGTGTGGTTTGTTGTGAGAGGTCATCACTTGGGTCCCCATGCCAGTGTTGGTTACAGGATGTGGATGACCAGTGGATCCACTATACGGTCTGGCATCACCATTGAGGGCTGTACATCCTGTGTGGGGCATATCCTCACCATGTGTGATGGGCAGAACTGTCAGACATCCCCCCTAGTATGTATGGTGCATGGCTGTTTAACAGTGGCCAGGTGTGAGAACACCTGTGACCGGTGGTGTAGTGTGTTGTGCCATGGCTGATGTTCCCAGTCTATGTATGGGTGGTTCATGTCACCCAATACAGTGCTGTTGTGAGCATGCCCACTCACCAGTGTCCTCAGGACATCTGTGCAGGTAGCCTGTGTTTGGGAGGGTTGTCTGTAGCATGCAACAAACTGTAGGCCAGTCCTACACATGGTTAATTGCACCTAGATATTCCCCGATGCAACGGCCATGTCTGTGGCATGGCCGGGTTGCTGTTGTGTGGCTGGACACACGGCGGTCCACATTCCGCCACCCATGCCGTCGCACCATGTGTATGCATGTCTGCTCTGTGCCGACTCTAAGTGTCTGAGCATGCCCAGTAGGCAGCTGTGTAGACACACAGCACAGTGCAAACCGCGGCCGACTGCAGTTATACCCCGGGTGCATGCCTGTATCCCTACATAGCAGCCACGTCTGTGGCATGGCCAGGTTTCTGTTGTGTGGCTGGACACACGGCGGTCCATTCCGCCACCCATGCCGTCACACCATGTGTATGCATGTCTGCTCTGTGCCGAGTCTAAGTGTCTGAGCATGCCCAGTAGGCAGTGATGTACTGATCAGTAGTTACTTGGTATTCCCGACTGCAGCACTAACGTGTTACTGTACGGCGACCTTGGGATGGTAACAGGCTGCGTGACTGCGCACTCTGACCTAACTCCCGATCGGGCGCATTGCCTCTGCAAATGTTACCACCCACGTGGGGTATGCCTCCTGACAGTGCTCTGCTCAGTAAACTCGGCAGCGTTCTGTAAATGCTTCGTACTGTAGTGTGTTCATGTAGATAGGCGTAGGTTCATCTCCCGTCCCTTCCGTGTGTGTGTGTGTGTGTGTGTGTGTGTGTGTGTGTGTGTGTGTGTGTCTCTGTGTGTGTGTGTTTCCAGCTGCCTCTGCGAATGAACATGCTTTTAGGCTCCATAACACAAATCTTGGCTATTGCCAACTATTGTCTTGCGGGTGACGTCACCAGCCTACAAGTATGCCTCTGACAGCGCTCACTTCAGTAAACTCGGTAGCGCGTTCTCTAAATGCTTCATACTGTAGTAAGTTCATGTAGATAGGCGTAAGTTCGTCTCCCGTCCCTTCCGTGTGTGTGTGTGTGTGTGTGTGTGTGTGTGTGTGTGTGTGTGTGTGTTTCCAGCTGCCTCTGCGAATGAACATGCTTTAAGACGCTGTGTAACACATACCTTGGCTATTGCCAACTATTGTTTTGCGGGTGACGTCACCAGCCTACAAGTATGCCTCTGACAGCGCTCACTTCAGTAAACTCAGTAGCGCGTTCTGTAAATGCTTCATACTGTAGTAAGGTCATGTAGATAGGCGTAGGTTCGTCTCCCGTCCCTTCCATGTGTGTGTGTGTGTGTGTGTGTGTGTTCCCAGCTGCCTCTGCGAATGAACATGCTTTTAGACTCTCCGCAACACATACCTTGGCTATTGCCAACTATTGTCTTGGGTGGCGTCACCAGCCTACAAGTATGCCTCTGACAGCTCTCTTCAGTAAACTCGTAGCATTCTGTAAATGCTTCATACTGTAGTAAGTTCATGTAGATAGGCGTAGGTTCGTCTCCCGTCCCTTCCGTGTGTGTGTGTGTGTGTGTGTGTTCCCAGCTGCCTCTGCGAATGAACATGCTTTTAGACTCTCCGCAACACATACCTTGGCTATTGCCAACTATTGTCTTGCGGGTGACGTCACCAGCCTACAAGTATGCCTCTGACAGCGCTCTCTTCAGTAAACTCGGTAGCGTTCTGTAAATGCTTCATACTGTAGTAAGTTCATGTAGATAGGCATAGGTTCGTCTCCCGTCCCTTCCGTGTGTGTGTGTGTGTGTGTGTGTGTGTGTGTGTGTGTGTGTTCCCAGCTGCCTCTGCGAATGAACATGCTTTTAGACTCTCCGCAACACATACCTTGGCTATTGCCAACTATTGTCTTGCGGGTGACGTCACCAGCCTACAAGTATGCCTCTGACAGCGCTCTCTTCAGTAAACTCGGTAGCGCGTTCTGTAAATGCTTCATACTGTAGTGAGTTCATGTAGATAGGCGTAGGTTCATCTCCCGTCCCTTCCGTGTGTGTGTGTGTTTCCGTTGCTTTCGCAACTTCTTCTGAAAAAGCAAATTTTTAACTGTTCACAATCAACAGTGTGATATTTAAAATCTTGTTAAGACTCACATTGTTGATTGTGAACATTCTTAGACTTTGCTTTTTTCTGCAGACGTTGTGGAAACAACGAAAACATTGCATGTTTTAATAAACTGTTTAAATGTTACGAAGACTTGTGTTGTGTCGAACTACGGGGACTATTCTTGCTGCAGGTTGCTGGTTTGTTTGTGTTTCATAGTACAATATCATGTAATACGTGTGTTCATAGTATGCTTTCTGTGATGTTGACATGTGTGTGTTTCGTTAGCAGTCCGTCTGTGCTTTCTATGCTGTGGCTACATGTTCATTGTTCGCATAGAAAGTGACAAATGGAAGTGTAAGGGTGGACATTTAAAGCCTGGATACTTCCATGTTATGTGTAAGTCTCACGGGGCCAACGGGTGATAGCGCATACATGTCTATGAAGTACCTTTGGATACCATATGCGATGTCGTGGACGAAATGTTTAAGTTGACTGTTCCATCTACCTATGTGTGACATGGTTTGTGGCCATAGGGTGCCAGCAAGTCTTTCCTGTTCATTGGGTGTTTGCCATGGTCTATTGACATCAATCCTATTAATTCACCGAAGGATGTCTTTCATTGGTGGCAATGCCATAGTTTGACCATCGTATGTCATTCCCAGCAGACGTTGAGATTGTGCCATTGGTATGTTTACACAGGTGACCCATCTGTTCCACTGTATGGGCGTGTGATCCCCATTGATGTGCTGGCAGATTGAGTGCTGTGTACGCTGGTATCTGCCCAGCGGTCTGGCTTTGAATGGGGAGTGTCTACTGTAGTCCCTATCTGTATTTCCTGGGTTATGCCTTGCAACAGCTGTGGGATTCCCCCAAGTTTGCAGCTATGGGTGCCATCTTGGCCGTACGTTTGTCCATCCATGGGAACTGCCTACTGGACACTAGTATCGGGCTGTAAACATTTCACAGCTGCATTCTCCATTTCCGGTGGATGATCGGCATTATTATTGCGGAGTAATGCATATGCCATGGCCACGTCCCGCACACGGGGCGGGACAACGAATCATCTGCCAATCCACACCGACACCCATTTTTGCATACCCACGATCCCATGTCTGCAACCCTCGACAGTACCCCTTGCACACCCTTCATGTGTGCGGAAATGGGATGTGAACACACGTGTATGGACGCAGCAGCCTGGGGAGTCCTATTCATATGTCCTGCATTTCATGGACGGTTGTCATCACCCTTGAAGACGCTTGTGGTGCATATATCTACCTGTGCCATAGTCACGGCTGTCACCTCTTCCGGTTCACACTATGCTGCCCACACTTACTTAAGGAGTAATTTTTGGGTCCTGCAATGGACACCGATGTGCATATGTAAAGTGTAGAACATGTTGGACTGTGTCCATTCGGCCAGTGGGTTTGACTGCCGTATGTTCCCCAGTCCGGATGTCTGTCTGCCTACCCATATTATGTAGTGCTACGGAACCCGTGTCCTTCCACAATTTACCCATATGGTGTTACTGTAGTACTGCAGGTTGGCAACTGCTTTAAGTAATCCTCAGAGGTACCATTGTGAACTATCCGCCACTGTATTGTCATTATAACACAGCTGGTACATGTAGAACCTATTTATTCATGACAGTATGTTAGTTATGTGGGAACGCCATATTTTAACCATAGTATGACCTTCCTAGTTGGCGTTGTTGGTGTGCCATTAATATGTGTTCCACAGGTCACCCGTATGTTCCGCCGAGTGGAAGCGGTGATCCCCACATACTGCTAGCACCTTGGCTGCTGTATGCGCGGGATTACACGGCGGATGGATGTCTACGGGGTGTGTCTACTGTTGTTTCCATCTGTATTTCCTGTGTTATGCCTTACTACGGCTGTGTGATTGCACCAGGCTTGCTATTATGGGTGCCATCTTGTCCGTACGTTTGTCCATCCTTGGGAAATGCCTACTGGACACTGGTGTAGGGCTGTACCCATTTCACAGCTGCATGTAGCATTCTCCGGTGGATGATTGTCAGTATTGGTGGGTGGTAAGGCATGTTCTGTGGCGGGACAATGGATCATCTGCCAATCATCTCCAACACCCATTTCTGCATACCCACGATCCTATGGCTGCAACCCTCGACAGTACCCATAGCAAATCCTCCATGTGTGCTGGAATGGGATGTGGACGCACGTCTGTGGACTCGACAATCTGTGGATTTCTGTGCATATGTCCCGCATTTCATGGACAGTTGTCATCAACCTTGAACACACTGGCGGTGCATATATGTAGCTGTGCCGTAGTCACGGCTGTAGTTCATCTTGGTCTTCCACTTGCACCCAGTTGGCGTTGCAAAAGGAGAAATTTTTGGGTCCTACAATGGACACAAATGTGCATATGTAAAATGTAGAAAATGTTGGGCTGTGTCCATCTGGCCAGTGGTTGTGACCGCTGATATGTTCCCCACTCGCGGATGTCTGTTTGACTACACATATTATGTTGTGCTACGAAACCCATGTTCTACTATGATTAACCCAAATGGTATTGATGTAATGCTGCAGGTTGCCAGGTGCTTTAAGTAATCCTCAGAAGGCCCAGTAGGACATATACACCACTGTAATGTCAATATAAAACAGACAGAACATGCATACCCTATTTATTCATTGAAGCATGTTCGTTATATGCGGGAACGCTAGTGTTGAAACATCGTATGACCTTCGTAGTTGAGGTTGTTAGTATGCCATTAGTATGTGTTCCACAGGTCGCCCATTTGTTCCGCAGTATGGAAGCCGGAGTGATCCTCATGTTGTTGCTGGCAGATCGAGTGCTGTGTACGCGGTATTACATCGGCCAGTCTGACTTTGTATGGGGAGTGTCTACTGTAGTCCCTAATGTATTTCCTGTGTTATGCCTTACGCAGCTGTGTAATTCCACCAGGTGTCCAGTTATAGGTGCCATCTTGGTGCATAATTTGTCCATCCATGGGAATTGCCTACTGGACACTGATGTAGGGCTGAACACATTTTACACCTGCTTTAGCATTACCCAGTGGATACTTTGCATCCTTAGTGGGGAGTAAGGCACGTGCTATACCCACAGCCCTCCCACGGGGTGGGACAACGGATTATCTGCCAAACAACACCGAGCCCCATTTTGCATACCCAGGATCCCATGGCTGCAAACCCCCACGGTACGCATTACACATCCTTCATGTGTGCGGGACTGGGATGTGGACGCACTTCTATGGACACGACAATCTGGGGACTTCTGTTCATATGTCCTGCATTTCATGGACAGGTATCATCAACCTTAAACATGCTGGTGGTGCATGTCTAGCTGTGCCGTAGTCACGGCTGACACTCTGTCTGGCCGATATCAGCGTATCGAAGGTGTAAACGCAACTATTTTTGGAGTCCTACAATTGACACCGATGTGCATATGTAAAGTGTAGAATGTGTTGGACTGTCACCATCTGGCCAGTGGTTCTGACTGCCGCTCTATGTTCCCCAATCGTGGATGTCTGCTTGACTACCCATATTATGTATTACTTGGCCTATCTATATCCACGTGCCAGTAAGCAGAAATACAGCAAACCTTGCGTCCTGCCCATCTTCATAAACGACATTATTGAACATATATCGGCCAAAACAGACAATGACAAAAACGATAGACTCCACAGTCAAATGCACGGAGCACTTTCACCTACTAACATGGGGCATCGTCGGAGCACAAAATGCATTACATAGTTGTCCCTTATACACTTCCTTCAGAGTCAGTTTAAAGTCAAATAATCAATAAACCTGCTCATAGTTAAGTGGACAGTGCTACAAGTCTTGATTATGAAGTGACATATACAAATCAGTGTTGCATACATTACTTCATGGAAACAATAATACGACAACAATGTGTTAATATAAATACAATATTGGTCAATACAATCAGTATCTTGAAACATAGTTGATAATTGTTGTGAGTAAACCTTAGAATGTAGTGTGTTGATCAGGATATTTTATATCAATGTGTATAATTGTAGCATTACGATTCCAAAGCATGGACTCAGTAAGTACTATTTAAGCATATATTGTACAATTATGAATGTAAATGAGTGGAGGACACATCCTTAACCTTCCCTGCTTCCAGTGGATCACACACGCACACACACACTCGCATTTCCTAATTGTGGTTACGCAGGCGCATGCATATCCGTATTCTGTTTATAAATGTTTACTGGGTCTGTGTGGTTACGTGTTATGTTAGTTGTGACTATTCTGTTAACATATGTCTGATCCGGTTGACAGACGTGTGCAGAACGCACTTACAACTTTATACATGTAACAGTCTTTGCAGCATGGACGCATTACGCATGCGTTCACATCTATATGTTCCATAGTCGTAATTCAAACGTGACTGCATTCATGTTTGCCAGTTACTGTGACCACTGCACGTTAGCTGTTCGGTGTCATTAATATGCATACCCATGGTACTTAAGTACATTTACATATCCCCGCAGTCACGCGACGTCACAGGCATCCATTCTCCTGCTGGGAAAGGTGCGGGTACTGCATGTTAAACATTCCTTATTCCCCCTCGCCATGGCCCAGGATGCATATGTCGTGACGCAGGGATGTTCAGATGACAGGTGCTTATATCCCCACGATACAGGCCTTTGATTGTCAGGGTGTTGCTGTGGTGCTTTGGGTTTGGTCTTGTCCGCCCAGTGTACGGAACTGCCCTGACCGTGTCACCCGAATGCTAGATGAGTCACATGGGCACGCTTTTGTCCGTGTCTATGGTACCATGTCACCCCCCAATTATTCATAACCGTGTGCACGATTGGCGGTGTACCCGTTGTAGATCTTGTTATACTAATTGCACGGTCTGGTCGAACGGACCTATTTCCATTACTAACACTTGGTATGTATGACCTGTGTCGCAATATTACATGGGTTTACCATTGCGTGACGGGCTTTCACTGAGCCACAGACATTTCCGTTGCTTGGTTTGGGCGGTTCCGGCTGTGCTACACATTTAACATGGCGGAACAGGTTGAACAGCTCAGCCACGGGGACATCGGGTTTCTCGTCGCTGTTTAGTATTGAATCGCTATGTGGAGTTTGTTTCACAAAGCGAGACAATGTCGACATTAGTAGCGGACATCTCGCGCAGTACATCCGCACCGCGGGTGATGTATGTCTGCGCTGCGGCGGACAGGCGGTATGCTGTGCCATTATGTCTGGGAATATATGGTTTCTTGCCATAGATGATATGCCATACTAGCAATGACCCGCGTCTGGGTGTGGGTACTGCTGTATTACCCACGGGAAGAGTGGCCTTAGGTTAAGTGGTACCCTAGGCAGAAGTTGCCACCGCAACATCACCCGCTACCCTCCTGGTCTACCTACACCAAACAGAGTCTGGAAAGGTGCCCCGAGTAGAGCAACGCCCTAGACGGCTGCCTACTTGGCCTATGCCTAAGGCCGGCTATGTGTGTGGTCCCTCGGCATCGGACTCGGGAACGCGCCACGTCTGCCGTGGGTATGTCCAGCATTACCCACATCCAGCTGTGGTGTATTGCCATGATGTTCCATGTGTACAGTGGTGCCGGTTACCATACATATGCCTTTCTCAAAAGCCGATTTCACACTTCTGAACACTACTGTGGTCTCCTTTAAGGCCCCTGAGCCAGTGGTGAACATCACTCAAACCGCTGAATCATGTACATATGCCTTCCACCAGCACCTACAGGACTGCATGGATCAGGCAATCCCATACAAAACTGAGACTCTTTGTACCACAGACAAGCATGCAGTCTGGTGGACCCCAGCCATGAACTAGCTCTACAACGACAGGAGGTAGATAGTACAAGTTAAAGCGGAATACTTGTAGGCTGACACACCCTTGCGCATTATATGTGAAGAACTACAAGCTGTCATGAAATCATCCAGGGAAATTCAACAGAGAAATTAACAAGGACTCAACAGACATTCATAAGTCCTTCTTTAGCTATGTTGGACACCTGGGAGGACACTCCCAGATATGCTCAAACCGGGTTCGCAATGATGTGAAGATGACTGAACCTACACATTGCCAGCATACTGGCTGACATGTTCAGTGCTAACATTTCCCCCACATGGAGAGTTATCTATACCTGAGACTTGTAGATCCTGGAACATCTGTAAACACAGGTGGGAAATGCTGTCTCAAGGCAGTCAACACAGCATCCATGGGACCAGATGGTGTCCCAGCTGTACTCCATGAACTCTATGGGAATTAAACCCACACTTAGGACAGCTGTTTAATCTTAGCCTCACCTCCAGGATACGCACCGAGTAGTAGCACAAGGCGACTGTAGTCACACTTCACATAGATGGTGCCTCCACTGACCCTGGTTATTACCATCCCATTAGCTTGACAAGCCTTATCTGCAAAGCCATGGAGAGGGATCATAATGGAACTCATAGATAAAGACATAGGGGACTTGCATACTTTGGATACAACCCAGTTTAGCTTGGTCAAAGTCAGATCATGCCTTTACACGTGTTTGACTTTGTAGGATCAGTCACCAAGGCCATTGATGAGGGTAAAGCAGTCCATACAGCCTACCTCAACCTGGCAAAGGCCTTGACACAATACCCCTCGGGTATCAGTGATAAACCCGTCATCTTGAACGTGATATCCATACATCGCCATATGGGTTGCAAACTGGCTAAGTCACAGAACACACATGGTCATAGTTGCTGGCCATGTCATACTCACAGCCTGTCACAAGCGGTGTCCCATGGGGCCCAGTCCTGGGTCCACTATTTTCAGCATCTACGTTTCCAAAGTACAAGCAAACACAGGGGGGTTATGGGTGACAATGTTTGCAGATGACTGCAAACTGGGTGCCATAGTCAGACACACATCTGACACAGATATCCTTCAGGAGTGCCTCACAGATGTGGATAAGTGGTGCCCGAGACATGGCCTACAGCTACATGCCAGGAAATGCATAGTCATACCCTTCGGGAAGAACAAGGTTACCCCTAGCTACCATATAGGTGGCAATCCACTGAGCACAGAGGGAGTTACCAGGGATCTGGGGACCCGGGTTGTTGTTAACCATTCATTAGACACACGTTGCTAACGTAGTTAGGTAGACCTTCCACATTGCCCACATCATCATGAAGGGATTCACATCTAGATCAGGGGAGGTCATTGTCCCCTTGTACTCATCACTCAATAGACCTATGATTGGGTACAATGCCCCGTTCAGAATGTATGTGACCCGACACCTGCAGCAGCTGGAAAGGCACCAACAGTTCATCGACAAACAGATGCAGGGTCTCAGGAATATGTGTTATACTGACCAACTGAAAGAATTACAGATGTATACAGTTGCATACCACTTGCACAGAGGTGACCTGTGCCTGCATACAAGGCCATGTCGAACCCAGATCTGATGAGTATGCTTCACCTAAAGAAGTTAGATCCCTCAGAACCACAAGGGCAGGTGACGTACACCTTGACACTGTCATTAATAGAACGTGTTGGTGGGACAGATTCATCACCCAGACACTCACTATGCTGTGGAACAACATCCCAGTAGATGTGAGGGCAGGCACCTCGCTGGCCTTCTGTTAGTATTTTGACATGGATGTCTGAATTGATTTATTTAAGTAACCTTCTAAATGAATATTTACATTACCACATTGTGAATCTTTACATTTCGTTGGTCTATTTTACATTAGTCATAATCATACGGTTTATCTGTGTATATTATGGTTCATTTATATTACTAGGTGTCTGCAGTTCTTTAATATATTGGCACAGTCCGTAGAACATATATATGTAGCTTACACAGTCAGACATTTGGAAAACATTATGTTGGTTCATCTTTCAAATATATACATATATTTCTATTTCTCTATGAAGAATGTACCTTTCACAATGTCTGATGTCCTCACTGTGTGGAATCTGTAACCCAAGTAAAGTTTGTTTGCTTGTTTGCCTTTAAGGCATGTAGTAATACTCCAGCACATCTAATTTACTGACCAATTAAGGGTTTTACATGTAGTAGGTTGGACTGCATTGTATCTATTCTGAATAAGTCTGCTTATGAAGCAGACCTAAAAGAGCTTCAGTAAACTATGGTGACTGCATTTAATTACTGGTGTGCTCTGAGTGGTCACTGACGGTGTCTACAGTACCTCGTCTTTGCTTTGGACTTCATCGGGCTGGTTGTCTGTGTTTGTTGTATGGGGAATGTCATGTAGTCCCTATGCGATATTTGTGTAATGCCTTACTACGGCAGTGTAATTCCACCGGGTATGCAGTTAAGGGTGCCATCTTAGTCATCGCTTGTCCATCCATGTGAATTGCCTACTGGACACTGGTATAATGGCTGTACACATTTCACACCTGCATTTTGCAATCTCCGTAGATGGTTTGCATTATTAGCGGAGAGTAAGGCAGGTGTCGCGACACATCCCTCCCACGGGCGGGACAAAGGATTGCCTGCTAAACAACACCGAGGCCAGATTCTACATACCCAGACTCCTTGACTGCAACAGTCGACAGTACCCATTACACATCCTTCATGTGCGGACTGTGATGTGGACGCAGTTCTATGGACACAGCACCCTGGGTATTTCTGTGCACGGTGCTGCATTTCATGGACAGCTATCATCAACATTGAACACGCTTCGTGCATAAGTGCTGTACCTGTGATGTGGTGACGACGCAATGAGATCACGTGAGTAATGCAGGAAGTTAGCAGGCATTCCATGAATGGAATTTTGGGTCCTACAATGGACAATCATGCATATGTCAATTTAGATGTCGCTCGACTGTGTCCACCTGCCCAGTGTTTTTCACTTCTGGTGTATGTTCCCAATCGCTGGATGTCTGTTTCCACTACCCAGTCTACATGGTGCTACATAACCAGGTGATTTAGTACTGTGAACAAATGACATACATCCAAAGATGCTGGTTAGCAACTGCTTCAGATAAACCTCAGACATCCCAATGGGACATATCCACACAATCGTATTTCCAATATCACACCACCGGAACATGTTGATTACCTATGTTTTCATTTAACCATGTTGTCTTCATAGGTGGGAATGCCATAGTTTATATATCCTACTTGACGCTGTGTGTGTGCATTAGTATGTGTTCCACAGGTCGCACATGTTCCGCTGCACGGTAGCGGTGCTCCTCATTCTGTTGCTGGCAGATTGAGTGCTGTGTATGCCGGGTGTTGGCACTTGTGGACGGGTCCGGCTTTGTATGTGGAATGTCAACTGTAGTCCCTATGTGTATTTCCTGTGTTATGCCTTACCGCGGCTATGTAATTTACCCGGTTTGCAGTTGTGGGTGCCATCTTGGCCATACGGGTGTCCATCCATGAGAATTGCCTACTGGACACTAGTATAGGGCTGTACACATTCCACACCTGCATTTAGCATTCTCCGTGGATGGTCGGCATTATTAGCGGAGAGTAAGGCAGCTGTTACGCACAATATCCATCCTCCCACGGGCGGGACAAAGGATTGCCTGCGAAACAACACCGAGCCCAGAGTCTACATACCCATAATCCCTTGACTGTAACAATTGTGGCAAAAGTACCCATTACACATCCGCTGTCGGGACTGTGATGTGGACGCAGTTCTATGGACCCGTACCCTGGGTGGCTGCAACATTTCTGTGCATCTGTGCTGCATTACATGGACAGCTATCAGCAACATTAAACACACTTGCGGTGCATATGTGTACATGTGACGTCAATGAGTTCAGTTAGGTGTTGAAATAAGGCAGCATTCCTGTCTTTAGACAATTTTTGGGTCCTACAATGGACACCACTGTGCATATGTAAAGTGTAGAGCTTGTCGGACTGTGTCCTTGTGAGCAGTGGGTTTCACTGATGCTGTGTGTTCAGCAATCGCGGATGTCTGCTTGTCTACCCATACTGTGTAGTGCTACAGGAACCATGTCTTCCGACACCAGAACCCAATGGTACATCCAATGTTGCAGGTTAGCAACCACTTTCATACCCAGCGGTCAGCGATTGGGTGGTATTGCCACTTTATTATCGAACAACACCTCCAGACTGTGTACGTCACAGGAACTTTAGACCAGTCTTACCGCCATTTGCAATTGTAATTAGCACACACGTGTCAATACATGTATGATAAGACATATTATCATGCAGAAGTTAATCTATGTTATTTGGACATTGGCTTCTGCTATTGGCATCCGTTGCTGCGGGTGTTGCCAGTTAAAGCGCCATACACATTGCTTGCCCAGAGGCAGACTACACAATTCTGCACACTACTGTGGTCTCCTTTAAGGACCCTGAGCCAGTGGTCGACAGTACTGCAGCCACTGCATCAATCACATTTGCCATCTACCAGTACCTACAGGACTGCATGAACCTGGCATTCACTTAACCAACTGTGGTTCATTATTTTCGTACCAATGCCCATCCAGTGTGGTGTACCCCAGCCATACACAGGATGTACAACACTAATTTCGAGGAGGTGGCTACTACAAGGTGGAGCAGACACCTTGTGAGGTATGACACCCTTGGTCATCATATGTGTAGAGTTATACACTGTCATGCCATGGTCCAGGGCACATTCCACAGATATACCTACATGGACCTGGCTGACAATCATACCACCATCAGTTGCTGCTCAACACCTGGGAGGTCACTCCCACATATGCTCTGGACTGGGTCCACAAAGAGGTGGAGTTTACTCACATACACACATTGCCAACAAACAGGCTGACAAGTCCAGTATGGACATCTCCACACCCTCCCCCACACATGAGGAGATGTCTGTACCAGCAGTTTGTGGTCAACAAATGTTCTGTGACACACAGGTGGGACATGCTCTCTCCAGGGTAGTGGACATAGCATCCATGAGACCACAGGACCCCACTGTGTACTCCACTATCTCATTGAGGTATTAGACCCACAGTTAGGACAGCTATTTCTTTGTAGCCTCACCCAGGTAAGGTGCCAGGTTGTGTCGCATGGCAACTGTAGTCCCATCGCCACAGGGCCAATGCCTCCACTGAGCCTGGTTATTACTGTCCCATTACCATGAAGAGACCCATCTGCAAAGACATGGGAGGGACTACATCATACTGTGGCTCGTATATGACTGCATAGGGGACATACATACTTTGCATCCAACACGGTTTGTCTTGTTCAGGGCTGTTCATGCCTTTAAGGCATAGGTGAAATTTTCGACAGTCACCCAGGCCATTGATGGGGTGTTGCAGTCCATACAGCCTACCTCGACCTGGCAAAGGCCTTCATCACATTACCCCTCAAGTATCGCTGATAAAACCCATTGGCTGGGATGTGGACACGCATATCACAGAATGTGTTGGAAACTGTCTATGCCACACAACCCACACAGTCATAGTTGCTGGCAGCGTAGACTCATCACCTGTCGCAAGTGGTGTCCCATGCGCCCCTTCCGTGGGTCCACTCCTGTCCTACATCTACATTTCCACGGTACAGGCACACACAGGGGTTTTGTGGGCAACATTGTTTGTAGATGACTGCAAAACAGGTGCCATAGTGGGATGGACATCTGACACAGATATCCTTCGAAGGGGCCTCCCAGATATGCATATCTGCTGTCAGGGACATGTCCCACAGCTAAATGCTAAGTAATGCAACATCATACCTGTGGAGAACTACTAGGTCACCCCTGTCCAGCATACAGGTGGCTGTCCACTCAGCACAGGGGTGATTACCATGGATCAGGGACAGAGTTTGTCGGTCACCATTCATTCAACACACGCTGGTTAAGCTATCGTGTTGTGGTGGGACTCTCTACATTGCCCACCTGTTTGCAGGGATTCACACTACATCAGGCTAGGTCATTGTCTCCTTGTACCCATTACGTGTAACACCTAAGATTAACTACATTGGCCTATTCAGACTGTATCTGACCATACAGGTACAGCAGCTGGAAGCCCTCATAGGTTAATTGTTGTACAGATGCAGGATGACATCATTTTGTGTAATGCTGCCCCACTTGTAGGACCCTGCCACATTACGCCACATACCTGCTGTCGAAAATAGTGTTGACCTGTGCCTGACATACGAGGCCATGTCAACCCATATGTCATGTGTGTGTATGCTTCACCTACTGTATCTGCATCCCCCAGAACCACTAGGGCAGGTGACATTTACCTTGTCACGTCATTAATGGGATGTGTTTGAGTGACACATATATCACCCAGACACTATAATGCTGTGGATCTACATCACAGTACATGTGAGACAGAGATCCTTCCTAGCCTTGTTCTGGGTATGTTGTCCATTGGATGGAGAATTGCAGGTATATGCCAGGGATTACATCATTATCCCCTCACTGCTTGACGGAGGTACAGCAAAATCATGTAATCCCAAGGCTTAATGTCCGACAGAACACAGTACCGAAACACCAGATGCGCGAGGTGTAATCTCACGATGTTAATGGACAGTTAGTCAATGCTTCTGGTGTTGTGGTTTGGGTAGGTTACTGTGTGTATGTGTGTTTCTTAGGGCTGTAGTGTGTGTAAGTGTGTGTTCTGTGTGTGGTGTGTGTTGTTGGGGGATTGTAATGTGTGGTTGTGGGTTAGCTTTGTACGTCTGTTTGCACGACCTAGGATGTATAATATTAAAGAAGGGGGTGGTGTGTGGGTTGCAGACACCTACATGGGGTGTGTAGGGGGACTTGGCCACCTGCACATACGTAGTGTAGGATGGCTTGTTTGGATGTGTTGGGTAGCAGTGTGTCTGTGTGTGCATGTGTGTGTTCCATGTCCGTGTTACCTTCGGGAGTTACTGTCGATGTCGGTAATGTGGGGTATGGGAGTCTGTTCCCGGGACTGTGTGCATCAGAACACTGTGGTTTTTGGGATTCCGTAGGTCTCCCATATACAGCGTTTGAAGTGTTCACATATGTGTATAACATAGACCATAGCAATCACACATTCCACCACTACCAACCTTTATGAACAAAGGATATGGAGAGTATACTCCTATACACCATTACAAATATGTGCTATGGACATGAGCCAATGATAGTGCTACCACCTGTTCCACTTTGTGAGGGACACTCCCTCTTTTGGGCAGTTGTGTCCTGACCAAATATATTAAACATGGCAAATGTCCTGGGATTGTAGGACATAATTATGTCCCATATATACTGTAATAGTTGCATACAATAGTTATTTCTGTATGTAAAGTACCTACATGGTACAGGAAACAGGATAAGCTACTAAACTGCTACAAGAATAAGCTTATAATTAGGCAAGAAAGGAAAGTTCTATCCCTTGTACTGACCGTGGGTTTGTGTTGGCCTGTAATATCAGATGTGTGTCCTGAAAAAGGACCCACTATGGACATATGAAAAGGTGGCAACCCTAGTCAAAGAGGGTCAGTCACCAACACAACTACAATGACTGCAAATACCTATGACAGAAATACACAGCTATCATGCAGTAACACGTTATTACATTCAGATGTATTACCGAAGGGATTCAAGGACTAACATCACTTGCATTCTCTACAGGAACCACATAACAGTGCCTTAATGAATCAGCCTGCAAATACCATTGTATTAGTCCACAAAAGGATAGGTGCTCAAATAGTGAAGGAACCCTCATGCACATAGTGATTATGTATAAAAGCAGTTCCTACACACCTGCATTTGCTAAGCACACCCACCAACATCACCCCCACACCCAAACATATTGCAATACAAACTGTAATAACATCATAAATCATTCACACACTGTACGACATATGCAGAAGCCTTAACATACCTTGTCAGAGACACACTAACATGGCCCTAAGTGTTAGCAATTAGTGAATGATGGCACAGTATGCTACACTTGTACACCAAATCAAGAATGTCTGGTGAGCACACTCTACACCACATAACAGTTCATGCATAGCCATACGGCCTCGAGCTGGCCAAACATCCTTGCCAGACTTAATCATCTGCAGAAGTATCAGGTACAAACAAAACCTGCATAAGTAACACTGTTCCGAAATATAACAGCTGTACTCACATGTAGAACTAAATCGTCTAGCCATTACACACAGTCCACGGGAGTCATGAAGCTAATATATCTCTGTGTGTCTCCATATAGCTGTAAAAATATATCGCAATAACATATCTAGGCTGTCTCCCTCGAAAGTAAGGCAAACAGATAATGCTCAAAAGTAGTACTCACTTATACACCACTGTTGCCATGGTATCGGATAATGGAGTAGCTGCACAGCTGATGTGCATCCAATTAACTACTTTGGAACAGCAATTGGTGGACAGGATACCACATGTTACTAATATGTAACTAGAAAAGGATGTGTTATCACACATTCAAACCATCTGTATATACCAGCGGAACATTACAAATAACATTGAAACACAAACCGAAAAAGATTGAATCAACTGTTAACGATACGTCGGGTTACTAATAAGGTATGTAGAACAGTCAGTATGTCGGTGTATGTAGTACTATTCTGTAGTATTTAAAGTGCATGCAATCCATATAGTGGAAACAGTTATCTTGTAGTGATGTATTGTTGAGCATAGTCACACTTGTAGTATTTGTGTGTACTGCTGTAGGTCGCAAGGCAAACACCACATACACCACAAGGGATGCTATATAAGGGCTTTGAACAGAAATACTCCTCACCAGCCGATGTCAGTGGCAGGGTTGGTCCAACAAGTATGTGCTATAACAGGGGATAGTATATGTTGATATATTGTAACTGTAGCCATATGTAAGGGTGTAATACAGAGAATAACATGTGGAAGGTTGGGCCACTGTGCAAGTATGTTTTGCATTGTAGGATATTGTGCCAATAACTGTGTAATGTACAGTATTGTAGGCAGATATGTATTACAAGCTGCACAGCATTACTGTAATGGTAGGCAAACATTAGTTATGTCAATTGGCATTTAAACTACACAATAACAGGATACATATGTCTTTTAGTGAGCCAACAGTTTATCAGCATGATAGCAAAGTAAAATGAAAGAGCTATTTAACTATCCATGCACATAATACATGTAATATGTGCAAAGGTAAGTACTAGGCTGTCTTACCAAGGGTATCTGTAAGCCTAGCTAGCATGTGTTGTCTTTCACCACCCCCATAGGTTGGTTCCCTGTGCCTCTGAATGGCAGAGACAATAGTTCCCTGTGCCTCTGTCCAGCAGAGCCACTGCAGTGATCCCCAGGTACATGTCTGTCTCCCATCCACACGTCAAGATTTCCCTTGAAGAGTGCTTGTGAGGGGCCCTGCCTGATTTACACTGGAATCACATTCCAAAGCATAGGGAGTGTCCGGGTCAGGAATCTATCCATTCAGCATGTCCTACTCATTGTTGTGGTTAGGTGTATATCCCTAGAGCATGTGGCTTTCAGGGACTTCTGTTTATGTGGAGCATATCCAGCAATACAGGGTTGGACATGGGCCTTGTATGTCAAGCAGAGATCACCTGTGAGTATGTGGTATGCAACTGAGTAAAGCTGGAGTTTCATAGGTTGGGCTGCATTGGTCATCCTTTTGAGGTCAGTAATCCTCTTGGTGTGGTACTGGTGTGGTCTTCCAAGCTGTTGCAGTTGTCTTGTAAGGTATATCTCAAATGGGGTGTTGTATCCTTTAATGGGTCTGATATGACATGTGTAGAGTCACAATGGCCCCTCTTATCTGGATGCAAACTCATTAGAGATTAAGGGGGCCATGTAGAAGGATATTCTAACCACCTTGTCATTATGGGTCTCGAAGGAGAGATTGCTGTCTACTGGTGTTTCCGGATCCCGAATTACCTTTTTTGTATGTAGGGGATTAGCACCTATGTGGTAGTCTGTGGGTAATTAGTTATAGCCAAAGGGGATGACTATGCACTTTTAGGCATTCTGCTTGATGCCATGATATTAACACTAGGTATCCGCCTCAGTGCGACCCTTCCAGAGGGTGCTGTAACAGCTGGGGAAACAATTATGTCCCCTAGTTTGCAGTTGTCTGCAAACCTTTTCAGCCAAAGCCTTCCTGTGCTTTTCTATATCTCAGAGAAGTATATACCAAACATGAGGGGTCCTAGGACTGAACTCTAGGGGGCGGCAGTTGTAACTGGTAGGACCTAGGGTATGCAACTCCTACTGTGTGTGTTCTGTCCGTGAGCCACTTTGCAAACCATCACATGACGTAGGGGTTAATGTTCAGGTGGATGGGTATGTTGATAATACCAGAAGGAGGAATGGTGTTGAAAGCCTATGAGAGATCTAAGTAGGCTGTGTGGACCTCCTTACCCTCATCTAATGCCTTGGTAAAAGAAGCCGACCAGGTTTAGGAGGCATGGTCCAGCCTTAACAATGCCAAACAGGGAGGGGGGTCAAAGGTTGGAAGGTACCCAGTGTCTCTGAGACAGTGATCCATGATGTGCACCATAGCCTTGCAGACCAGGCTAGCCAGGCCTATGGGGAAATAGGTCCCGTGGTCCATTGTGGCACCATCTTTGTGGAGTGGGATTACTGTTGCTGGGCACCATACAGGGGGCATTATGCCTGATGTGAGGCTATTATTGAACATGGTGCATAGGTGAGGAGACAGTACTATCCAAAGTTCATGTAAAATGCAGCCTGGGGTGTTGTCCGGTCCTCTGGATGCTGTGATATTGCCTTTAGAGTGTGCAGCTTTGAGAGGGATCTGCCAGGATGATGCCAATATCAATTGTTTCTGTAATGTGAGTGCCTTTGTGCAGTAACTCAGAGCAGATCTGGTTATTGACATCGAGGCTTTGTGGTTGTTGTTGGTATTAGTTGCATTATAGTTTTTGTAGCTAGCTTTGGAAGATCTTATAAGGGATCTCACCTTCTTACTGAGGTTGGCCAGGGATCTCCTCCACGCATGATATCGTACTCTCATTTGCAACAGTCTCTTCCTCCTGTAGTACAATATGTTTATGGCAGGGGACCACCAGATTGGTTTAGTTAATTGTGAGTATAGCGTCCTGGTTCTGTTTGGGATAGCACAAGCCATGCACTCCTGTAAGTGATTATAGAGTGCACTTGCGTAGAATTCAGCAGTTGTAACAGTACTGTCCATCGGCATGGGTGTCATGATGTCCACCACGTCTGCCTTAAGAAGCATGTAGTTGGCCTTGTAGACATATTATACTGTGGTTCCCTTAATGGGGGGTAGGTGCAGGATGTGGATATCAATGGTGTTCAGCACATGGTCTGATCGGACCAACGAGGAGTTGGCTTCACTTGTGGAGCACCAGTCACTCATGTTGATAATGACTAGGTCTAGGATATTGTTGCCCCTGGTGGGTGTGTGGATATGTTGAGTCAAGGCATTGGTGTTTATGAATTCCAGAAACCATTTAGCTAATGTGTTGGTACACGAGTAGTTTTCCCAGTTAATGGTGGGGAAGATACAGTGAGGCTTATGTGATGAGTGTGGTGTTGTGCGACTGTGTACCTTCTCCACATGACAGTCAGGGTCAGGCTTGGTTGGAGAGACCTTTACCTGCAGTTTGGCTAGATGAGTGCATCTCTCACAGGTTTTAGTGTTGCGTGGTAGGCGGAGAGGCTTGTCTGTGTACATTACGCAATGTGTACGTTGCCTCAAGATGTTCAGATTCATCAGATAGACAGGTGAGAACACTGGCAGTTGACTCTTGGACATGCTTGAATATAGAACTACATTCACCTAGATAAGCGAGGAAAGTGAGTACAACAGCTACATTACTCTATGCAAGTGAGAAAAGTATGTAGAAAACCTGTTCACCCTTACCTGTAGGTGATGTGGAAGATTGAGTGCTATAGTAATCATTAGCTTACATACTGTTTACAAGTCCTGAACAAGTGCTTAGCATGAATAAGCAATCCAGATAGGGTCTTGGATAATATAATAACACGGCCCCTCCCCCCAACAGGTACACAAGCATATATCCATGTACACCACAGGGCCCTGGTACCCACAATTATGCAGGTACAAGCTGCACTCAGTCTGCATGGGACCTGCCCACATCACAGGTTGTATCATACACATATGGCAAAACAAGATGCTCTCCACATACACATCATGTAAAACATAGCTCCATGTCAGGTTGTGTACACAGTGAATGGTGCACACCAACTGGTATCACAACCCAACAAAGGGGGAGACACCACTGATAATGGAAAGTACTGCACTACTACCCTGCTGAGTCTGGTCTGGAAGGCCAAGAACCTTGATCACTTAAGTGATGTCAGCAGTACAGATGTAGATGACAGTATGGTTGATGTTACACTGCATATCATGACCTTGCCAGGTCATAGGACATCATCACCCATACTGTGTACCACCTACACTCGGTATACTAGATGTACATTCCTATGTCACAGGAGTGTTTTGCAACAGGACTGCTGGCAGAAACAACACTACAGAAGGTGTCTGAATAATATGTGATCATCACACCAGTGGCAGCTACAGTATGTCAGGGTTAAGGAATTCTTTCCCTATCATTGTACTCCATATCTCATAGACAAAAAGAAAGCATCTGCCCATTGAAGTATGCGAATGACTATGACCTAGGAGCAATAGCTGACTCGCATTGTCACCCCTGTGTTAATAACCCTGTACCCATGAACTACCACCTAGGCAGTGGTCATCATAATGGACACTTGTGTGTGAGGGATGCAGCTGGGCATTTTTCTTTCCTGTGATAGCTACATCACCACATCTGTCAGGGAGTCATATGTGGCAACCCTAATAATAATAGGGTGCCATTCATGAATATAGAGATCATTGTCCAGCCATACAGGCCAGTCAAGTGACCCATATCAGATCACATATTTCCTTTAAGGGGTATTGGCCATGTGCAGATGGCCTACACCAGCATTCCCATTCCTCATCTCCACTATGTAGCATGATGCATACCCTGAATAAATCCATGTCCAACCCAGTGATGTCGGACATGCTACACGTACTCATCCTGATCTCGAACACATACTTCATGGACATTCATCTACCACATGCTGGACAGATCCTTGTCCCATACACTTGACATAGTCCTGTCATACTATGCATTCCTGTCCGTCAAAGCTGCACATTGCTCCCCTCTCAGACAAGGTGTGATGACAGCATGGTAATGCATGGTATATGTATCATTAACCCTGTGGATCAGTAATGTGGCACTGCTCCACCTGGCCCCACAGACCCGCCTGTCGGCTACTGCCAGGTAACCTTTCATCCTAGATGCATTCATGGCCCATGGCATATAGCCCACTAGTTGACTTTGACTGTACATGCCATAGTTGATATCCATCTCTGCAAATACCATCTGGCTAGCCAGTGTCCCATGTGTATCACATATGCAACACAAGTGATACATGGCAGGATGTTGAATCTCTGTACAGCGCTGTGTAGATGTATATGGCAGAACACATACATGTAAAACCTTATGTGAGCATGTCTGCAGAGTCACAGGTCATGTCTGTTAAGGCATTGTAAGTCCTTATATGTGACATATACACTGCATCACGGTAGACTGCATTAATGTGGACGCATCCAGCCATGTGTTGATAGGTAGGAACACCAGTACAGGCAAACAGACATGCCCACATCAAGACAGCCACCACATGGAGTATGAGCAATGTAATCAGGTGACACACACACACACACACACACACACACACACACACACACACACACACACACACACACACACACACACACACACACACACACACACACACACACACACACACACACACACACATATATGGTGATAATATCCACTCAACATTGAGTGTCACATGTGTGCGACACAAATACGTCAGTGTCATGTAGGTTTGCAAATACAACTATTTAAACTGAAGTAATGCGATAAACATGTATGTTTAGCTGTAGCTCTGTATGTCTGTGAGGTACTGTGACCTGTCTCCATCATTATGTCTTCCAGGTATGCCATGTGCAAGGCTTCCCCCTTTTACATGCTTGAAGGATGAGGTCCTCATCTCATACCTACTCGATAATCACAACATTCTGTTCAGCCATGTGCCACAGGATGCAAAACAGCAGGATGCCCTGTGGATGCAACTTCGCAGGAGAGTTAATGATGTGAGTGGCCAAAACCGCACATGCAAGCAGGTGCGCAGACACTGTACAGACCTCATTAGATGGGTGAAACAGCATGTGAATGCAATTGCCAGGGAACAAGGTGCAACAGGTGGTAGACCACCAACCCAGCCCCCACTCATATGTACCGAGGAGCTACTGGCCAACCTGGGGACAACTACAGAACCACATCCACAAGCCTTAGTCAATATTGTGGAGGTGGGTGTCTCTCAACCACTGAGCCTGGAGTTGCCTGGTAAGTCTGTACTGCACCTGTAACAACTATATCCCATATAGCTGCATGTGTCACTGTACAATATGTAATGTAACATCATATGCAAGGCATGTATACACACATGCAGCATATTATAGTATGCTACTCCATGTATGCACACATGTGCATACACCATAGTATAGTCTAATGTACCGGTGTATGTGTTATGTACATTGCTCCCTGTAGCTTTTATACAGGGGTGGATTATGCTCATACTGCTGTGTTACTCCTATTTAGGTACCTCTGGCATTCTGCGGTGACAGCAGCATGTTGCAGGTGAGAGTGTTAATATTTATCAGGAACCGTAATGTACAAATCTATCCGCCATATGGCCATTCACAACATGTACACATAATGTATGGTCCTGTTGCAATATACAGGTCGGACTTGCAATGCATCACCATGTGCCGCACTTCCAAACTATGTGAATCATCTCACCTACATGAATCCTCAAAAACTTTATTGCCAAATGTGTTGACAGCTGTACATACAATGGTGGAGGTGCTGTTCACTTTTGAAACGTACAACAGATCTGATCTATACGTGGTGAATATAAACAGTACTACACAGTGCGTGGGAGTATGGCCAGCACACAGGTTTCATCAGTGTGGATCATAGCCCTGCTATGAATGTCACACAATGTGATGTGCTATCTTGACATGTTCATGACATCTATTGGCCTGGCTGCTACACTGCTTACCTAACCTGAAAACATATCCCACATGCCACCCTTTATCTGCATAACCCTGTTGTCAGTGGAGCATATATGTCATATGGGACAACACAGACATGTGAAATAGATGTCCATCACTATAATTTGGACAACACATGCACACACATGGCCATGGAGGATGGCCAGACACATGGAGTAACACACACAGTAGAAGTGTTGTGCTTGTGTGTACACCCTGTCGTATAATGGCTACACATGGTTTGGCCATGGCTTTTGTATAATGGTCATAATGTAGATGTGGAACGCTAGACATCCTACAGGCCTGTGCACATCTTGTGCAGGCGTAACATCAATCCGCCACATAGGATGTGTTGAACATCTTTAGGGTGTTGCAACATGATAGCAGTTACCTGTACAGTATCTACATCAGGCCACAGCTACAGTACATTCCCGTTGCTGGTGATGGACATAAATGCCATACTAGCTCCTTGTGTGTGTGTGTGTGTGTGTGTGTGTGTGTGTGTGTGCGTGTGTGTGTGTGTGTGTGTGTGTGTGTGTGTGTGTGTGTGTGTGTGTGTGTGTGTGTGGTACACAGGTGTCATGTGGGATATGGTGTACTGACGTATTCGCCATGTCTGCCTATAGTTACCAGGCTGCAGCAATATGGTTGCAGATATGCAGGGTTGTCATCCGTATACCCATCAGTGACCTGTGTCACAACTTCCACATCATGGTTTAGTGTGTATACACCTCAGTGACGTGGGTCACATTACACAGTATATATGTATTGTATCTGAACACAGTCATGGCTATGAACCCTGTCTGTAACTCACACTGTATAACACTAGAGACTCCTCATGATCCCTGCAATGGCCATGCACATCAGCTAAATTTGCAGTATATCTGTAGGGTGGACAGATAACACTGAATTGGGACACCATTGCCCCACTGTATATTCGGCAGGACACCATTGTGTTAAACATGTATGTATGTCATTGCACACATCAGCAGATCACATGTCATACTACATGTGATTATTAACGTCATATGCCACACATCAGGCAGGTGTACTGTTAACCTGCGCTGGTCCACATGGTGTAAAACAGGGATGTATGCTAACCACTACTATGATTGTGTAATTTGCATGCCGTCTGCTATCATACATGCTGTTGTGTGCAACCCAGGGATGTATGATAACTACCACTATTATTGTCTGCGCTGCATGCCGTCTGCTGTATCACATGCATGTTGCATGCCTTCTGTCATATCACATGCGTGCATTTGTGTGTGTGTCTAGTGTATAGATTGTAATGTACAGTTTCTGTCTGCCCTCACAGGTGATATAGGTGCATTGGCCTCCTGCGGTACATAAGATGTTAGTGTCCCCACAGATTCTAGCAGTGATGATGAACGTATGATTGGGTCACAGGAAAAGTTGTCAGGGGCTGAAACTGTGCCATTGGTTGCCATTCCATCTATATCCACCTCATCCCTGCACACAGATCCCATACCTGCACATACCTCATCACCAGTGGCCATAGAGGAAGGACAGTTGGCGCATGGTAGCTTGGAACAGGAAAGTGTGGGGGCTATGGAAGGTGTGCCTGCACACCATGGTGTCAGCCAAACTACTGGTGGTGTCCCACACAGGCACATGGCCAGTGCTGCTCGTAGGAGGACATCTGGCCAACATGCTCCTGCATGACAGAGCACAGCAGCTGGTGTCACCAGACGCATGTTTCAGGCTGTAATGGAGGCACAGACACATGCTGAATGGTGAAACAGAGAATATCAGAGGCTACAGAGGGCTGCTGTCTGTTTTTTATACAACAGCACCCAGGCAATGGTAAATGCTCAACAGCAGATTGCTGATGCTTTGGATAGACAGTTGGGTGACATGGTTGGAGTCCTTGACCATGGCATGACAATCTGCGAGCATGAGCTGTCTGTGTTGGAACATCTGGTAGGAGTGAGGCGTCGGGCACGTGGACGTAGGCCTGCTACATCACCTGTGTCAGGTCTATGTGTATGAGCTACTTCACATGCCTGCTCCCATAGGAGCAGCAGTGCATCTGGTGCTGTGCTGTCCACACCATGACACAGCAGGCCACATGCACATGGCCCGGGATGGTCTCAACAGGGACATGGTTCACCTCTGTCTGGTAGTGCCCGTGCAACCCCTGGCAGGCACAGGTCACATGTCCGTGGCCGGACACCATGAATTTTAAAACCTCACCTGTACAGTCTGCAGCTGTCAGTAATACCCCTGTGTAGGCCAGACACATGGGAGAACTGTGTGCAGACATACATGCACACACTGGACACATATGTATGGCACCGCAACACACATGCATAACATACACACACCCAAATAGATCAAAGGCCCAAACCCACACATATGATGTCATCCAATGGTGCAGCCAGCCTAGGCCTCTGACAAACATTAACACCCTGTGCATATGATGATGCCTGTGCCACATCCCTGACATCCACACCATCGGTGCAGGGACATGCTGATATGGTCTGATGCACAGGGTGAACAGACTAGGATGATATGTGTAGTTTACAAATGTTGATGACTGTTGACAGTGAGCATATATACCATGTAGTGCAGGTGTACAATACTGTTAACAGTATCTGTCTTGTGTAACAAAAGTAAATGCATGTTGGTCATGTTGGTCATGTTGTTCTGTTGTCCTTCTTCAGGTCTAATTGCACGTGCCGGTGGATGTCAGTGTTTGCTGTTAAGTGTCCCATATGTCAATGTGGACTACTCACAGGTATGTATGAATATACCAGCATGCACCATGTGGCTGCCACATACTAGTGAGAATTTCCCATGTTGCAAACACGTCTACCATTCCAAGAGCATGATAGCTGTGTATTAAGCTACTGTGGCCACAGATGTGACATCCATAAAAGTTGACATCACAGGTACAGTTACATGGAGTGGTGAGGTAAGAGAGTGGTCTAGCTGATTACAAGGGTAGAGGCCAGTAGGAAGTGTGATGCCTCAATGGGAATCAGTAATACATATTCCCATGACAGGATGCCAACACATAACTGCACCCACACACTCAGGTATTGACACACTTGTATTCAGTGACACTGTAACACACACACACACACACACACACACACACACACACACACACACACACACACACTCACGGCTTCACCGACACAGTAACACACACTCGCACACAGTTGTTACTGGTGGGATGAGGACCCCTGCCTATGTGCAAATCATAATTACAGTACTGTGCACCTACATGATGCGCCACACAGAATAGACATATACAGGTAGTCAGTACGGCCTAAGATTGGGGACATCAACATGGATAGTTGAATGCATCACCTGGATGGTGGGAGGGGTCCTATCAGTTCAGTATGGTAACATACATCCTCACCCGAGGGACCAGTCAGCCCTACATGCACACACTGTGGCATTCAGTAACTAATACACCTATGTCATGCACATACAGATACCTCACATGTGTGAGATACACGCTCCTGCCTGTGTCCTGCTTTATACATTGTAGTCTGCACAGATGTGTACACTAGTGTACAGGAGAGTGAGTAACAATTGAGATGTATTCCCCACAATACGTGACAAATATGGACACACACACAACCACAAATGCCAGTACTGCAAATCTCAGACCTGCCTAGCTCATGTTATGTATGTCAGACGTACAGCAGTATTGCATGCATTACAAACTGTACTGATGCTTCCTGTGACAACAGTGCTGATATATGCACTAGGGACGTCATATCTATTAACAGGTGTCAAGTGATTTACCTTCGCTATCACCCTGACTGCTGTCTAAGTTGTGTGTTTTGTCCTTCAATTAACAAAACCATTGCTTACCAGTTACACAGGGTATTGTAGGACCACTTGTGACACACCTGTGAGCTGTACACAGCAAACATCCATCTGCAAAGACGCCCCACCACATAGTTATTTCAATACATCTGTCCATACCTGTGGTACATCATTCTGTACATTCAGCATATCACCATATACAGTTGGCAATGTTGAGGCTGCATTGCAGCTGCATGATATACTAGGATACATGACACCTGCATACATCATCAACTGCACACGCATGTTATCTGAACACACAACACTATATGTACAGGTGTGTAGGTCCTACAATCCTGACATTTGGTCATGTTTGTAGGCATTGCAATCAGTGGATATGTGTAATAACATACATGACACATGGACTGTTGTATGATATGATGGGTGACCAGTACAGAGGGGGTGTTACCTCTGTCAACTCTGATATCACACCTTATGTACTGTTAGCATTCAGCAGCCATGGACCTACATTCCATGTGCATGTGTGTAATGGCTGTAGCCACCTGTTTGCACAAATGACTACAACAGCTATGCTATTTACAGGTATGTTGTGTGTGTGGCATGTACCCAGGGCAGGTACATGTATGTCATATCCATACATGAGGGTGTGTACTGGTGTACAGCAACATACATCTGCTAATGGTGGACAGTACTGAGAGCCCTAGGTATGTGTACAGCTGACCTGGTTACAGACAGTGGTATCATTGCATTGCATAACACATGATGCAACTGTGTCAGTACATGTGTACTGTCTACAGTTGATGCAGAGCTTAGTACAGTACACAGGTCAAGGGTCACATGGTGGCATACTAGTCTGTCATACAACATGTATGGTTGTGTGGTGGTGGTCCGAGGGCATGGTGGTGTCTGCAGTTTACATCCTAGAATGCAGCATGTGACATTGTGTCCTGCACATGGCTCATCCGTGATGCCTTACATGGGGGGACCGAACAGTACGTGTGAGTGGCCTTTATGTATGTGGGTACACCACCTGGAGCAGTCCGTACCTGTGTTATGGCCCACATGTCTGGTTCTGAGGTATATAGTGGTAGTGCTAGGTTCTGAGGTATATGGTGGTAGTGCTATTGTGCACTACAGAGACATCAGCCAGGTGTTCCTCACTGCACAGATGTCAGTACTCCACATTGTTGGATCTACAGTGGCCAGCTGTGAATATGAACGCTACACATCTAGCACTGGTTAGCATAAGAAAACAATGCAGTTGTCCTGTAGGTGTATGGGAGTTAACCTGTATTTAGGACATTTGCCTTGGAATGGCACTGTGTGGGTGGATGCGACTTGGGTAATATCCACACTCCCTTGTATTGTGGATGCATGTTATATGTGACAAAGGCCTGCCTACTGTCAGCCATGTCATCCCAGAATGACAGCTGATTTGTAAAAGACCGGTGTCAAATATATGTAGAGCAGTGTTCCCACTAACAATGACAACTACCAACACCAGAGCCCATTACAATGTGTTCTTTATGTCTACCTGTAATAGCATGGCCACTGTGGCCCTCCGTGTTTAGTATCAGAGTGCATCCCAGTCAGCCCTGTGCTACTAGGAGTATGAGCATGCCCAGTATATCCTTGTGTAGATGGACACATAGTAGTGCATTCCGAACAGCCCTGTACTACTAAGTGTGTGAGCATGCCCCCTGTGCTACTAAGTGTGTGAGAATGCCCAGTGACAAATTGTGTTGGTTATGTGCCTCTGTGTATGGTTATGGCTATTGTAACCCTGTATAGTGGTAGTAGTCGTCCATTCCACAGATGGGCATACTCCAAGTCAGGATGGATTTATACTTTAAACACACAGGTTCACAGGTATATACATCTTAACTGCCAGCATCCCTGTTGATGTCCACATTCCCAGATGGTCAAAATGACAGCCTTGACATGTATAGTCTGTGTGGCGTGATTCATATACATGTAGTATTGTAATAGTAATCTGTAAATAGGCAGCTGTTCCATACCCGACACTGGTGTGTGTGTGTATGTCTGTCCCCATTTGCCGGTGGAATCTAAATTGCTTTTAGACTGGCCACACTCCATACATTTCTTATACCCACTGTTAGCAAGGCTGATGATGTCACCCATCTACAAATATACCTCTGGGAGGGCTGTGTCCCAGTACTCTCGGTAGTGCGTTTTGTAACTGCGTAATGCTGTAGTGTGATAAAGTAGTTAGGTCAGTGTTCTACTCCCACACTTGCCGTGTGTGTCTCCCCATTTGCCTGAGGACTGAGTAATACCTTTATACTGCTCAGACTCCATACATTTCTTATACCCACCATTAGCAAGGCCGATGATGTCACCCATCTACAAATACACCTCTGGGAGTACTGTGTCCCAGTAATCTCAGTAGCATGTTCTGTAACTGCATAATGCTGAAATGTAATAAAGTAGTTAGGTCGGTGTCCTAGTCCCACACTTGCCGTGTGTGTGCATGTGTGTCTCCCCATTTGCCTGAGGACTGAATAATACCTATATACTGCTCACACTCCATACATTTCTTATACCCACCCTCTGGAAGGCTGATGATGTCACCCATCTACAAATACACCTCTGGGAGGGCTGTGTCCCAGTATTCTCGGTAGCGCATTCTGTAACTGTGTAATGCTGTAGTGTAATAAAGTAGTTAGGTCAGTGTTGTAGTCCCACATTTGCCGTGTGTGTGTGTGTGTGTGTGTGTGTGTGTGTGTGTGTGTGTGTGTGTGTGTGTGTGTGTGTGTATGTGTGTCTCCCCACTTGCCTGAGGACTGAGTAATACCTTTATACTGCTCACACTCCATACATTTCTTATACCTACCGTTAGCAAGGCCGATGATGTCACCCATCTACAAATACACCTCTAGGAGTGCTGTGTCCTAGTAATTTTGGTAGCATGTTCTGTAACTGCGCAATGTTGTAGTGTAATAAAGTAGTTAGATCAGTGTTCTAGTCCCACACTTGTCGAGTGTATATGTGTGTCTCCCCATTTGCCTGAGGATGGAGTAATACCTTTATACTGCTCACATTCCATACATTTCTTATACCCACCATTAGCAAAGCCAATGATGTCACCCATCTACAAATACACCTCTGGGAGTGCTATATCCTAGTAATCTCAGTAGCGCATTCTGTAACTGCAAAATGCTGTAGTGTAATAAAGTAGTTAGATCAGTGTTCTAGTCCCCCACTTGCCGTGTGTGTGTATGTGTGTCTCCCCATTTGCCTGAGGACTGCTTAATACCTTTATACTGCTCACACTCCATACATTTCTTATACCCATTGTTAGCAAGGCCGATGATGACACCCATCTACAAATTCACCTCTGGGAGTACTGTGTCCCAGTAATCTTGGTAGCATGTTCTATAACTGCGTAATGCTGTAGTGTAATAAAGTAGTTAGGTCAGTGTTCTAGTCCCACACTTGCCATATGTGTGTGTAGGTAAGTGTGTTTGCCTGAGGATTGAGTAATACCTTTATACTTCTCATACTCCATACATTTCTTATACCCACCCTTAGCAAGGCCGATGATGTCATCCATCTTCAAATACATCTCTGGGAGTGCTGTGTCCCAGTAATCTCGGTAGCATGTTCTGCAACTGCGTAATGCTGTAGTGTAATAAAGTAGTTAGGTCGGTATTCTAGTCCCACACTTGCCGTGTGTGTGTGCATGTTTGTTTCCCCATTTGCCTGAGGACTGAGTAATACATTTATACTGCTCACACTCCATACATTTCTTACACCCACTGTTAGCAAGGCCGATGATGTCACCCATCTAGAAATACACCTCTGGGAATGCTGTGTCCCAGTAATCTCGGTAGCAGTTTCTGTAACTGCGCAAAGCTGTAGTGCAATAAAGTAGTTAGATCGGTGTTCTAATTCCTCACCTGCCATGTGTGTGTATGTGTGTCTCCCCCTTTGTCTGAGGACTGAATAATACCTTTATACTGCTCACACTCCATACATTTCTTATACCCACCGTTAGCAAGGCCGATGATGTCACCCATCCACAAATACACCTCTGGGAGTGCTGTGTCCCAGTAATCTTGGGAGCACATTCTGTAACCGTGTAATGCTTTAGTGTAGTAAAGTAGTTAGGATGGTGTTCCAATCCCAGACATGCCAAGTGTGTGTGTGTCTGTGTGTCTGCCTGCATGAGACAAGTACAGTGCTTTGTAGTATTCACTGTAGCGCATGCCTTAAACACATGTTGCTACAGTGTGATACGGTAGGGGTTTGTATACAGGACATGGCAAGTGTGTGTTTGTCTGTCAGAGCCTGTGTAGAGGTGGCCATGATTGTCTTACCATTGGACATGTTTGGGAGTGGGTTTTGTAGTTTTCCTATATAGTATCCATCTTATGACACATTGGCCACCTCATGAGGAGTACAGCTGTCAGTCAGCCATGGCACTGAGTTGGCAAGCCATACCCATACATCTGGCAAAAGGGCTGGTGAACTAAGTATGCAGCCAAACTAGTACCCGATATATGTCCCGCACCCATGTGCCATGCACATACAACCTTGCCTATGATATCCCATTATGTTGCTAGTAACATGCACATTGAGGATAGATAGTTGGCATGCTATGACCTCAGTGGGCTGCAGAGAACATGGTACCCTGTACAGCGGTACAATTAGCACATATATGGGACATTGTGCCTTCACTATGTTCCAGACTGAATGGCTGCAACATATGTGGTGCCATCATATGTGATTCACTAAGGCCAGATAATGATGTACACATGTGCCCTGTATGGACCCATGCCACTGATGCCATGGAATACCTGTCCATTCTATACATGCAGGTGCAGGGCCGACCTGCTCACTGTAAGCAGGTTTCGCCACACCAGGCCAGTATTGGCATATCGGGGTATAACAGGCTGTGTACACTACATGTGTCTGCCAAACCAGGTACACCTGTACATGTCACTGTACAGTATTGTGGGACATGCACATCCCAGGCAATGTCCATGTGAAGGACTATCAAACACAGACATGGAATGGATTCCAAAGCTATGGCCCTACACATTGGTAACTAGGATGTCAGGCCAGATATTGCAGTACCTATCTGTGTGGGACATTGCAGACACTACAACCCTGCACTGCACACTATTGTCAGGTGATGTAATGGCAAGGATTACCCCTCACCCAGCCTTGTACAGCCATCTTGCACAGCCAAACACTACACACACATGGAGCAATGCATACCTGCATGACAGTACTGGCACCCTGTGTCTGCATGTGGGTTGTGATGCTCCCAACCACAGTCACTCCCAGTATAAACCTCTTTGGCATACCAACAGTTGTCAAGCACTTTCACATGGCCTAGCCTATTGAACCTCCAGATATCCCCTGTAGTGCATGTGGTCCTGTGCATTACTGCGGTGTGGCAAACTAAGTAGTTACATTGTGCATTTGCCACCCTGGAAAAGGTGTCAATGCATGCCCATTAGAGTGTGGTTGTGGTGACAATGGCATCCATTCATGTGGACTGACATCTGTGCCACACCTAATGTATGTCTACTATATCTGTTGCAGATGGCACTCACTCACCTACACACATGTTCTTACAGCACTGCAACATGCCACCTCTGTGGCACATGTAGTAATGTCATGCACATGTAATAGTAATGAGTAGTCAGGGGTTTGACCCTGTACTATTCAGCATGTGGCAGAGTATGGCGAAGTCTCCAAGCCCTACACTGGTGTACATTGCCTGTCCCGCACACACACTCTCTGGTGGATGTGAAGGTGTACACCTGCACAGCAGCAGCATGTGTATTGTAACAGATGGAAATTGTCAGGTGATGGCCTCTGCACCTATTGCAGTCTTCCTCTAGCTGATTGCATGTGGTACAGCTGTGATGGTGTTCCCATAGCCATCTGCATGATAAACACAGTACATTATCTAGGGAATGATGTTATTATCTGGCCATGACAGTCGCTGTGGGTGGTACCTCGATGTGGTGTTCTGACATGGCATTGTAGATGATATCTGGATGTACCTCAATCATTTTCAACAGTGGGAAATAGCCTAATGACAGGAGGGTGATTTGCCACACAACTACAGCATGTAAGTGTAGCTATGCTGCATTGAGACTACTGCCTATTTAACATGTGTGTGGTAATGGCTATTCTGCATGTTAATACAGACATGACAGTACTCTTTTCATGAGGGAACCCCATCTGTAGGGCCATCTGTGAACAGGTCAGTGTGTACAACCATTTGTTTTTTGTGTTACACACTGAACACACTTTTGTGCACAGCAGAAGCATGGTGTGGGGATTGCAGACAGTACATGATGATAGGGATGTGTTACTGTCATCGCATCCCTGACTGAACATGTGTCACATGAGACTGTGGTATGACTGACATTGTGTGGGATTCCCAGTGACAAGCCAATGATGGGCAACTGTTCATAGCTGCGGTCACACGTCTACTACACATTGTACAGTTGCCATACGGTATATATGCATGTGTTGTGCTCCCTCTGCAAATGTATACAATCTGTTGGGTTGCTGGTTATATCTATGCATACTGTCGTAGGTAATCCTGTATGCTGTCGTCTATCACTAAGCCATATGTGTTTTAAATGTAACACAATAGGCCAAATGGGTTGGTAGGTCCTGGCAGATCCTCCTGTCCCACTTCAGCTGAACATGGCACTGGGCACTAGCACATCTGGGGCCCAGCCATTAACATCAACCCCTGTTGGCTATGCACCATCTTCTGGTGGCTCCACCACTGAGGATGGAGCATGTCCCCCTTGGGAGTGGGACCAGACAGGTGCATATCTGCTGTTGTGCGGTCTTGGACATGTTTCGTAGGTGGCTCCCTAAGGGGTTACGAAGCCAGATATGCCAGTTCAAGGGTGGACTGTCACATTTACAGGGTGATGTTACCTGTCCTGGACAGCCCACATCACTGCCTCCTTTGCAGTCGTGCAGGTGCAGTGGCAGTTGCCCATGGCTGGAGACTTCCATCCAACTGTTCCCAAGGGCTTTTAAATGACAAAAACCCATCCAGGGTGTATCCTTCCCCCACCATGTGTCATATACCAGCCCTGTATGCTGTCATTTCTGTGCTCCTACCTATCCTCCACGGCCATACCTACACTCCTTCCCCAACATCTGACCCTCACCTATGGACACATAAGGCCATTTGGCTCCTAGGACACCATCTACCCTGTACATAGCTGTCCATTACACACACGTGCCCACTGGACACATGAAACCCTTGTAATATGCATCATAACATACTACTGTTATCCTCACCACTGTCCCTCAGGCGCATGGTCCTGGTATGCACATCACTCCTACATGGTTCAGGTACATGTGAGGAGGACGACCCAGTTATACACAAAACACTACCGGTCCCTCTATGATTACCCCATTTACCTTTATCATGATGATGATGTTGCACATTGCAGGAGTACTGTTCACACATAATGATTGGCAGGTACTGTTGTGTTAATGTACATTACATGCAGAGAGTGATGTATACGGTCAATGTACAACTACTGTCTGTCTGAGGGATTCTTGTGATCAAATAGAGCAACACCACTACATAATACAGATGTTGCTGGTGTTTCCCGTTTCATTCGTTTGTAATGCTTTGTTGCCAGATGGCATGTCCCTAATACATCTCTATATGTGTATGTACCTATATGCTGGACATAAACACTCACATGTACTGCTACATGATGAGATGCATTCCTATACTGTTGAATGACCGCTCTGTATGATATCCTCTGGTTATAGCCTCTTATGCTTGATTAGCCTCTACATTGTTTAACCAATGCAATACTCGCATACTGGTAGTCAAACACGCTTACACCTGCTCGTTCCTGCACTTGCTAATGCACCGGTATTGGTGCTTGCATCTGTTACTCACACCCCTGGGTGTTAGCAAGGACCATAATATTACCTTGTGATGCCTATTACATCGTACTACATGACTCCAGTATCGGGATTGGCCACCCATTAGGCGACGGCATCGCATTCGGCTGTACGGAATCTGCGGCCTGTCCAGTAACACAATCATATTTGTGTGTACCTCATACAATGTGTTCCCACCATGTGATGCCTATTACATCGGAATACATGAATACAGTATCGGAAATGGCTGCCTATTAGGTGACGGCATGGCGTTCGTCTGTACGGAATCAGCAGCCTGTCTGGAGTTTCATTCATATTTATGTGTTCCTCTTAGGCATACCTTGTGATGCCTACCACATCGGACTACATGACTACAGTCATAGCCGGCCTTAGGCATTGGCCAACTAAGTAGCCGCGTAGAGCACCGCTTTAGTGGGTGCACTTTACCAGTATTTATTTGGTGTAGGTAGACCAGGATTGGGGCACTGGGTGGTGTGGTAGGGGGTGCTGTTATTCCCTCTGCCTAGGACACCAGTTGACCTAAGGCCACTCCTGACAACAGTATCGGGAATGGCTGCTCATTAGGTGACCACATGGCATTCAAATGCGCAGAATCAGCAGCCTGTCCAGTGAATCATTCATAATTGTGTGTTCCTCTTACTATCTGCTCCCACCTTGTAATGCCTATCACATCGGACTACATGACTACAGTATCGGGAATGGCTGCCCATTAGGTGACGGCATGGCGTTCGACTGTACGGAACCAGTGGCCTGTCCAGTGAATTAATCATATTTGTGTGTTCTGCATACACTCTGCTCCCATCTGGCTGATACATGGGAAATGAGTAGTTGGGTTGTGGTAGCCACATCTGTCGGATGGGTCATGCTACCACATACCTATTATAGGTTTGCCACTTTCTCAAATGGCCAAGGTAGAATGTTAGGGTAACCACCTGACCCACTTTGCGAGGGACAGTGTGAAAATAATCAAGGCATAGCACATGTCCAGATTACAGGACATTATTATATTCTATGTTTCATTAATGATCACATACAACAGTTATTTTATATATGGCACTTCTATATGTTATGTGAAGTAGCATAAGCAATTCAACTGCAACTAGATTAAGCTTTTATTTGTGCAGATAAGTATAATCCTGTGCTATGCATGGCTGTGGGTATGTTTAGTCCTGGAATGTCTGACATTTCTGCAGAATATGACCCACTCTGGCCATTTGGAAAGGTGGCAACCCTATAGGACCTGTATGTACAGACGTCAGACTTTGCAGGGCAACACACCCAGAGCCAGTAGAAAGGGGTGTACTTCACTGTTTTGCCTAAATAAAAGGATACTCTTGTAGCATTATAGTTGCTTATACTGTTACCTATAACATTTAGGTGTTTCAGAGGAACATAATTGTTTTATGTTACTACGACAGACAATATAGGTAGTCTTTGCCCTAAATCACAGGACATTTGCCTTAATTACAGTTATTATGCAGGACACAACTGCCCAAAGGGGAGTGTCCCTCGCAAAGGTGGACAGGTGGTAACCCCATACCTTTTATTCTATCAATCTTCTAAGGTAGTTGGCGGAACATGCACTTTCTCTCACTATCAGACCTCTCATATGAATGGGGAAGAATAAACACTGAATCAGGGACACTGCATAACGACCTCAGGGACACATTTAGAAGGTTGGTGCTATTAACCTGACACATTGATGGACACAGAGCACATATGTATTCATACACATTTTCTTTTTTTTTTAAAACAAGTTTATTAGTTTTAACATACAAAATAAATATTATAACAATCTTATGCAAGCAGTTAACATATAAACAGTTATAACATTTGATAAAACAACTAAAGTATTTACAAAGACATCCACTCTAAATCAAATCAATTAATTAAACTGTAACATCTTACTAATGAAACTAAGACTGTTTTAACAAGTTTTGTAAGGTATCCCATATATTATAGTAAGATGTTTTCCTAATGGTTCTTGACTTTATTGTCATTAGTTCCATATGACACACTTCAATCATAACATTTTTTAATTCATTAAATGAAGGAGGAGTATCTGAAATCCAGTTTCTGGTTATTATTTTTCTAGCCACTGCTAGGATTGACCATAATAAAGGAAGTTTAACTTCTTTAACACATTTAGGAACAGGGGTGTTAAATAATATAAGTGATTTAGAGACCATGAAATTATCTGTGAAAAGAGCCTGCAAAAAATCATTGATTAACATCCAATATTCCTTCAGTTTTATACAATCGTAAAACATATGTGCCCAATCAGCATTTTTTTCTACAGTACATCTCTTACATATGTTGTCTTTATTGTTTATTTTATTCATCATTAAGGGTGTATAGAAAGATCTATGTAAAAATTTCCAGGTAAAAAGTCTCCAATTAATAGAAGAAGTAGTTTTATAAGCAGATTCCAATATATATTGTTTATCTTGTTGTTTTGGTAATTCACCATTAATGGAATTGAAATAATTCCAGTAATTATCTGAACTATAATAGGTTTCATCTCTAATAATTGTATGTATGTGTGAGAGCTTACCTTTATCAGAAACCCTATGTTGTAAATTTAATATCAAGTAGTCAATCAGTATTGGAACAGATTCTTTGACTGTTAAATACATTAAATCAAGTTTGTTAGTAAGATGTTGTCTAAAAGTTTGAATCTCTAACCAACATGTTTCTCTCAAATCAAATTCTTGCTTTAAGAAGTCTAAATTGTTTACTTTATTGTCAGACAGCATCTGATACCAATACTTTAAATTATTCTCTGTGACTAGAAGAGTTCTTTCAGAGGTGGATGATAAAAGAATACCTTGTGTATACATTATAGGAAATAAGATAAAATTCCATTCCTTATACTTAGGATGTATATATATAAAATTACGATATCTAATAATAATATTTAATGGGTAACTAGCTATATATTTTGGTGTAATAGATGAGGTACAAAACTCTTTTAGTAACCATAACATGGGATTGTTTATAATAGTATTTTTGTGTATTAACGATATTTTTGTGAAGTGCATGCTAATTAATTCCCAATATTCCTTCCATTTTGCAACATATGACTGATCTATTAGCAATGTTATAACTTTTATAATAGAGGAGATAGCATATAAATTAAAGTCTGGAAATGATATGCCCCCTTGAGACCAACTATTAGTATGTTTCTTTAATGCAATCCTAGGGCTATTAGGTGCCCATAAGAAATTTAACATTTGTTCATTTAATTTCTTAATAATTATTTTTGTAGGTGGGAGTATTATTGATTGTATTATGTATAATATCTTCGGGAATATTATCTTTTTAATAATTGTGAGTCTTTCTTCCATGGTAAAAAACATATTGTTCCAGCTATTGAAATGATTTTGTATATTATGAAGACAATTACTATAATTATTATGTATAATGGATTTAATATCTTTAGTTAATATTATGCCTAAATAAGTTATTTGACCTGAATTGGGTATGTATTTGAGAAAATCATTAGTGAGAACATTTTTCCCTGTGTATATTGGTAATATTTTAGTTTTTCTTCATTAAATATCAAACCAGAAATATTCTTGAAATCTGTCATCTTATCAAATAACGACTGCATAGAAGAATTTGTTCCTGCTGATGTAATTAAAACATCATCTGCAAAAAGTTGGATTTTAGATATTGTATTTTTGTCTATATCAAATCCTTCTATATCATTGCTGTTTCTAATCAAATTAGCCCAAGGCTCCATTATTAAAGTAAACAATAATGGTGAAAGTGGACACCCTTGTTTTGTACCTTTTAATATGGGTATTTTTTGTGAGACATATGTTCCTATTTTAATGTAAGCCAATGCTCCTTTATATAGATGTTCAATTAAATTCACAAATGTATCAGAGAAATTTGTACATTTCAATAAGATAAACAAATAGTCCCAACTTACTGAGTCAAATGCTGAACTTATATCAAGGCTGATGAGTGTCAAATCTTTCTTTTTTCTGTTTGCATAATCAATCAGAGTTAAAGTTCTCCTTATATTATCAAAAGTATTTCTATTTATAATAAAGCCTGTCTGATCTATATCTATTATACTTGGAATGATTGTCTTTAATCTGTCAGCAAATATATTCATGAACATTTTATAGTCAACATTAAGTAATGAAATAGGTCTATATGAAGTGCATCTAGTTGGATCTTTATTGGGTTTCAAAATTGGTGAAATAAATGTGTATTGCCAGGATGGGGGAATTGACAATTCATATTGAGCTGAAATGAAAACCTTATGTATTAATGAGTAGGTACTCTTCGGAAGGATTTTATAAATCTCAGGAATAATACCATCATTACCTGGTGCTTTGTTTGATTTAAGTTTATTTATTTGTGTGATAACCTCTGTATATGAAATATTTTTATCTATTAATCTAGTTTGTTGTTTATTAAGTTTTTAGTTAATGTTTGTAATTATAAAGTTCTTTATTTTGTCTTTAGAATCCATATTAATGTTATTATGGTTAATGTTATGAAAGTGATTTCTAAATTCATCTAATATTTCTGGTAAACTAGAGACATTCTTCTTTTTCCTTGGAGAGAAAATTTCTTTGATGTGATTTTGTTTATTCAGCCTTTTTGTTTTATTTTTAAGTCTATGTAAGTATTTGGGACTTATTGCGTAAGACAAAAAATTATATTTCTCTAATGTTATTTTGACTTTGTGACTTAAAATTTCTTTGTATTTCTCATTTAATTTATTTATTTCCTCAATTACTTTTTTTTTGCTAAATAATTTTTATTTTTTTTGTTTGTAGACAAATTATGATACAGTAAATTTAAATTACAATTCAAAATAAAAGAAAATAGTTAATAACTATAACAATATGTACAATATTTACAGGTGGTCCAATGAAAAGGATTAACCAATAAGGTTATAAAGAGGAATAATCTCATAGAACTAGTATAACCTTTACTGGCATATATTCACATAAGTCCATCTTACTTTATGACATTTCAATTTCATGTAGAAGAAATTCTATCCTTTTGTAATTTGTCTATAAGTATTAAGATTTTATTCCAAGGATTGTCTGTCCAACGTCTGGGAAAAATTCTTTCTTCTTTGACTTTTATTTCTTTTTGTGCAGATTCCTTTAATAGAGATATGAAGTCTTCATAACTTGGAGGGACAGTGGATTTCCATTTTCTTGTTATACATTTTCTGGCTACAGCCAGAATAGACCATAAAAGATATTGATCACTTTTACTCATAGTTACTGAGTCATCTACATTCAAAAAAATTAAAGATTTTGTTAGAACAAATTTATCATTATAAATGGCTTGAAGAAATCTATTAATATCTTCCCAGAATTTTTTAATGCAATCATAAAATATATGTATCCAATCTGCCTCGCAGTTTACAGTACATCTCCAGCATGTGGGCTTTTGGGCAGGGTCAAATTTGGCTATTTTATATGGTGTATAAAAGGCTCTATGTAAAAATTTCCATGTGAAGATTTTCAATATCTGGAAGTTTGATGTTAGCTTAACTGACAACAAAAGGTCATTCATACCTTCAGATGATAGATTTATTGTCAAGCCCTTTGTTAAAATGTTCACAACATTTTGACCTATTTTGGTTTTATACACTATTAAAATTTTGTATAATTTAGATATGGAAATTAGCTTATTATGATTTCCATAAATCAATTATTGCATATATTTTATGAACTTAAGTATAGTATTAAAGTTTGAATCATTAATAATTCTACATAAATCACTTGCATATTGTAGTATTTTTTGAAGTTCTATTCTGTCTATTTCAAATATACTAAACTCATTTATTACTTGTTGGGTGGTTAAAGTACTGTGATTATTTAAGCATTGAAACCAGTAAATAAAGTTTTTGGATTCCCAATTAATGAGTATTTTTTCTTGGATTTTTTCTTTAAAATTCTTTGATGTTTTAAATGGTATTAACAGTTAGAACCATAATTTTATGTCTGGATTTGTAATTATAAATTTTCTAAATAGATTATAAATATTATTCAGATATGATACATTAGTGAGCTTTGTTGTTTTATTTTGTAAGCTATGACATAGTACATGCCAAAATATGTTATTATAATTCTCCAAATCCATATTTTTTAATATTTTGTTTTCATTTAAGAAGAATGTTAAATGTAAAATTTTCCATGCGGATGAATAATTTGGATTTACCCAATTTAGTATAAGTTTAATGATGGAAGCTTTAATATACGTTTCTATGTCTGGAAATTTAATTCCTCCCAAGTCCCAGGGTCTAATATGATGTGAGAAAGCAATTCTATTCTTTTTTGGATACCAAAGAAAATCCATTAAAAGTTTCTGTATTGTCCTTATAACTTTTTTTATCTGGTAAAATAGGGATTGCTAATGCTATATAGTTTATTTGTGGTAGTAATATCATTTTTATTAACTGTAACCTATCTTCCAAGTTTAACATTAATTTATTCCAGCTATTAACTTGTTTTTGAATTAAATTTTGGATTTTATTATAATTTAAGGTCATGGTAGTATCTATGTTCTCAGATATAAGAATTCCTAGATATTCTAGTGAATAAACCTTTCCTCCAATTATTTGATATTTATTCAGATGCAAGTCATCTATTTTATTTAGAAGTATATGTTTTGATTTGGATTTATTGAAACAAAGACCTGAAATGGAAAAAAAATCTTCTACTTTTTTCTCTAATTCTTGCATGGACTCTTCATTCGGTCTTAAAGTCAGCAATATATCGTCAGCAAATAACATGATTTTAGAATTAAATTTATTGTAAAAGTTAATTCCTTCTATTTTTAGATCACTTCGTATTGCAGACCCAAATAATTCTATCGCCAGGGCAAACAGTATGGGAGACATAGGGCAACCTTGCTTAGAGCCTTTAGTTATTTTAAAAGCTTCCGAGGTAAATGGGCCTAATTTTACATAAGCCAGGTTATCTTTATATATATATTCTTTATTAAATTTATAAAGTTTAATGGGAATTCAAAAAGTTCCAAAATTTTAAATAGATACTTCCAGTTTACCGAATCAAATGCTTTCTCTATATCTAATGTGATTATAAGAGCTTCTGAATTGTCTCTGTTCAAAGCTTCTATATAGGTTAAAATTCTCTGAATATTGTCATATGTGTGTCTTCCAAATATAAAGCCTGTTTGGTCTTCATTTATGACTTTAGTCAGGGATTTCTTAATTCTATTTACTAAGATAGACATAAAGATTTTATAATCATAATTAAGCAGAAAGTTAGGTCTATATGAGCTACATTGGGAAGGATCACTTTTATTTTTTTTATAGGGGTAACTAGTGAATATTTCCAGTATGGTGGAGTAATCATTTGAGTTTGAATATCATTTAGCATGTTATGAAGTAGAGAAATTGCTGAATTTGGAAGAATTTTATATAATTCCATTATTATTCCATCAATTCCTGGTGATTTGTTGTTTTTACTTACTTTAATTATATCTTTTATTTCTTTTATGGAGATATGCTTGTCCATTTCTACTTTTAATTGGTCAGGTAGTTTTTATATTAAGGAACTATTAAATTTCCGATCTGAAAATGAAATATTATTATCATTATTTCCATAATGCTTAGCATAATAGAACTTAAAAGCTTCAAGAATATCATTCACGTCAGATACCTTTTTTTCCCTTTTCCTTCATGTATTATATTTATGATGTTATTTTCTAAGTTCTGCTTTTTAATTCTCATTGCTAGATTATGTAAGTGTTTTGGAGAATTTGAAATTGAAGCAAATTTTAGTTTTTCCAAAGCTAGATTTGTTTTATGAGTGAGAAATTCATTGTATTTTTTATTTAAATCTATAATTTCTTTTTTTTTTCCTGAGAATCTATTACATCATAAGAACTTGTATTTATTTCTGTTATTCGTTTTTGTATGCTGTGTAATTCAGATTCCCATTCCTTTGTTTTGTTTTTAAACCATCCTGTAATCTTGCCATACAAAAAAGCCTTAAGTGTATCCCAAGTTATTATATTATTTGTATCATTAATAGGATTTGTTTCTAAGAAATATTTGATTTCTGAATCTAGCCAAGGTTTAAACTCTTTTAATTTAAGGAGGTAAGCTGGTATTCTAGTTATAGTGTTTAATCTTTTGAAATCAATTTGTACTTTAAGAATTAAGGCATTATGGTCTGAGAGGGGACATGGAATAATAGAAAATTTTGTTATCCTACTGTTTAAATCAGAGGAGACCAATATTTTATCTATTCTTGTTTTAGTATTAAAGCGATAATTGCTATGTGTGTAACTTAATGAGTTAGAATCTTTAAAATTAAATGTATCTATTAGATTTAAGCTTTCTAACCATCTCTTGAAATATTTACTTACGGGTGTGAGACGTAACTTTCTTTTATTAGTTGTTTCAGAGTTATCTAGAATACAATTGAAATCTCCCCCCATTATTATCATACCTTTATTTACTTTGTTAATTAATTCTATGTGTTTTTTAACCGTAGACAATCCTATTCCAGGAATCCAGTAAATATTTATTAAAGTCCAAATTCTATTTTGATATTTTATTATTACAATTGATATTAACCCTTCTTTATCTTTGTGTTTGCAAATGATCTGAGGAATAACTACACTTTTTTTCCATAAAATTATAACTCCTCTTGTTTTTTTTTTTTTGTAAAGGGAGTGAGAAAGAATTAGATAGCCACTAGGTTTCCATGTGAAATTATCATCTCTTTTAAAATGAGATTCTTGTATAAATATGATTTGTGCTTTTTGTAATTTCAAATATCTTAGAAAATTCGACCTTTTTATAGAATTATTTAAACCATTAATATTTATAGATAATAAAGTTGTGTCTGTCATTTTTTTAATATTTATTTGTACTTTTGGATTGTTTGTTCTTGAAATTTTGTTTTACCTTGGAAGTTAATGTGTTTTGAGTATTAGATTTATCCTTTCTTTTAAAAGTTATTTTGAAATGAATATATTTATTTCTATTTATGCTTAAAAAAAGTTTCAAATTGGACCACTGAAAAATGAAAAAGCTGAAAAACATTGTGTTAACATATTTTGAATAAACAATTAATGATTTTACCATTCTAAATCCCAAACATGAAGTGTCTAGCACCTCAAATCTGTTTGGACTTAAAAGTTCAAACAGATTTACCCTCAATAACAATAGTTGCATTAATGAGGAAATGTTGCTTTAAATTGAGCTCCTCAAAAAAATGAAAACTAAAACCAGAGAACAAGATACACTTATTATGTAAATAACATATATGCCTAGTCTGTGAAGTTTTGTTCATTACTAATTAGATTCTAAAATGAGATATTATTTCAAATTGCAAACAATTTTAAATAAGACATTTGTTAATTACTTTAACAATATATTAGATGTTCATTTTTCATTAATATTATGAAATTTTTGCAAATTACCAATTGTAGATAATATATTAGCAAATGTCATATCATTAATGTTCATTAGAGATATTTAACATGGTTATTAATAATAAAAAGAAGTAGAGTGAGTATGATAGATAGATACTGTTTAAAATAAAAGAGATTTTTTTTACATATTTTTAGATCTATATAAGGTATTACATCAGCATAGTGAAGTTAATTGACATATAGCTAACCACTTATCAAAACCAATTAAAGTCCTTACAGATAATAATATTCATTTATAAGATTTTATATAATAACAGTTAGAATTAAAGCAATATTTATAGTGCTTTACATTAAAGCATTTTCTCATTCTTCAGTTAATGTCAGTTTTATAACTCTGATAATTCCACAATCTAAAATTAATAAAATGTGTAAAAGATTTCACTCCTAAATTACTTATATCTGATCTTTTGTAGTTCTGCTATTAGTAAGTTATTATTCATAAGATTTTCTCTATTAAGTTCAATTTAAAGATCATACATATCACAAATGTAGTGAACGTCTGGTATATATATATATATATATATATATATATATATATATATATATATATATATATATATTTATATATAGATAGATAGATATATAAAGAATGGACAATGTAACAGTAAAGTATACACAAGGGATGTGAAGGGAATCAAGAGCAATGTTGGTATTGTAAATTTTTTTTAGTGTATATCATAAAAAGCTGCCCAGGAGTGAGCAGAGCACTGCTACTCACACCACAGGCAGGGTATTACCACTGGGAGTAACATCGTTGAAATGCTAGGTCTTCTCTACACACAGGCGGAATGTAGTCCCATGCTGGGACCTCCAAAAATTGGAAAGCGCAAATGGCTGTATTCCATAACACCAGGAAAGGCATGTATGTGCAAATATACATGGCGGGAGACCATGTGAATACACGAGGTGAAAGAGAATGTGTGTAGGGCCCCAAAAGCTTTGGAGAGGGAAATGTGTAAAGGTGTGTTATGGCTGTGATAACAAGTGGATAATGGATGTTACACCTGTAAATTAAGCACAGGTGGGGTGGAGGAACTATGGGTATGCAATTATGGATTCAGGCGTGCCAGGGTTGGATGGGCCAGTTCTAATGGACCACCCCGTGTAGGTCAGCTAGGTCATAATAGGTATATATGCATACTCACATGCAGACAACAACATATGTTGACGTACAAATTCTGTAACACATGCATTCCATTTGTTGAGATAAATAATAGGAATGTGCCCATACAAACATCAACAGTACATGGAATAATAGGCTGTGCAGAAGAGGGACAGGTCGAATCACACTATCACATTCCAATTACCATCGGTAATCCCTATATGAACATATAGCGACATCTGTCCACTGTATGCCGTGCTACATACTGATTACAAGATGAGTGGAGTGTGTCGGTGTTATAATGAATAAGGCACTAGTATGCTGGTGAAGCTTATAAACATCATTACGCATGTGTAAGTGCATATGAGCGGGGAATGTATTGACATACTGATGTATATATATATATATATATATATATATATATATATATATATATATATACACACACACACACACACACACACACACACACACACACACATATGCATATATATATATATATATATATATATATATATATATATATATATATATATATATATATCTATAGATATCAAACAGCAAGATATGAATATACATGTATGAATACATATGCAGATATGTCTGTATATATTAATGTAAATATATATATATATATATATATATATATATATATATATATATATATATAGATATATATATATATATATATATATATATATATATATATATATATATTGATATGTTTAGACCAGGCATACATGTATGAATACTTATGCAGATATGTCTGTGTATATTAATGTAAATAGATATATATATGTTACAGTAAATATACACATGTATATACCTAGGTTATGTCACAGCAGTTATGGGTAACATATTTAGACCGGACATATGTTGGTGGGAGGTCCACTCAACAAATGTCTACTTATCACCCACCCCAGCTAGGCCAGTGAGACATACAAACATGCAATAAAGGTAAATACAACACTGGTTCCCAGACCACTGGCAGGAAACCACCAGTGGGAGAGATCTACAAGGTCTACCCTTTAAACATGGACAGTGATGTCTCTTGCGGGACGCCAAAAGTTTGGTACCTTTCAACCAATGGGAGAACACCATTACGACCGGGATGTAGCTGTACATGGAACAGTAGGTTGTGCAAGCCTGATAACACATGGGTTGAGACAACGTACGACATGGGTCCCGACACGGGGAGAGCGGGCAGTGTGTAGGGGTGTGTTCATATCCCACCTGTGTCCACATGCGCCCACAGTAAGGATGAGTGCTGTAAACTAGTGGCAGGTGAGGGAACTATGGATATGCGATTATGGGGCTAGGTGTGCATGTGTTGGCTGGCAGACATGTATTAGGACTGCCCCATGGGTGTAAGTAATATTCTGATGTGGGTATTGCAGATACCCATACCTCCCAAACTATAAGAGCACATCTACTGGACAGTCCGTAAACCACTGGGGGAATACATATGGACCATTTATTATTATTATTATTATTTATTATTATTTAAATTTGTTGACCGGGAGTGTCCGACTGGATGTGGGTCCATTTTCAGTGGAGGCCCGGGGAGAAAAGCTCCACAGTAAAATAAACAGACAGTTACATTGGATTACATAGTGATTAAGAATTTAACATAGAAATTACTTACAACATATTTACAGATGAAGAACATAGTACATCAGTAGACAACTAGAATCTTTATCTGTGAAGTACATAACAGGCATTAACAAATGTAACCATATCATTGAACTGTCCCCGATTACCAGGGACGTCCATGATTACGAATCAGAATCCTAACACAGTCTCAACTAAACCAACCTAGGGCTAGTGATATTAGGAGGAAAGGTGGCGGAATACACGTAGTGAATAATGACAACATGTAAGAGTCATAAACTGCATGCACCTCAGAAAATGTGTATGGAGGAGCGTGGCCAAGGATGAACACAGGATAGCAGCAGATTTCGTCAGCTCCACCAACATAACTACATTAACAGGAAATTATTACTTCAAAATTCAACTAATGGAATAATTTTCTTTCTAAAAACGTTTGGAATATCATTACCTTGAATAATATCCAAAAAAGAAAGAAAATTTAATTAATTTTCCTGTCAGAAATCTTTTTGGAAATTTCTCTCTCATCACTTCTGTTCAGAATGAGTTCCAGCAAGGCTAACAGTCAGGATTCCAGCATTAAGAAAGAGCTTCAGACATTATTATCAACTATACAGCAACTAACAACTAAAATGGACAGACTGGATGTTAAAAATGATAATTTTCTAGAGAAAATCACAAAACAAATGGATGTGCTACACCAAGATCTACAACATCAGAAAGCTCAGATAACAGGTATAGAAGAGACACTTAATGATATGGACAACAGAATTAAGGAAGAAGAAATAAACACTGAATTCTTATTGAAACAAAACACGCACCTTCAATCCAAACTAGATGACTTGGAAAATAGATCCAGACGCAACAATATAAGGATTTTTGGACTGCCAGAAAATATAGAAGGTAATAACATTACATCTTTTTTAAATAATTGGCTTCCCAAAACTTTAGATCTGTCAGAGGCATTTTCTTTTGGCATTGAAAGAGCCCATAGGTCTTTATCCATTTCTAATACAAATAAAAAGTATCCTAGATCAGTTATTGTAAGATTTTTATCATCTTATGACAAGGAGATGGTATTAAAATCTGCATGGGCTAAATCACCTATAAAAATTAATGAAGCAACTGTGCGCTTGTTTGATTACCAAAAATGAGATTAACATACTATACAGAAAAATAGACTTGATTCTAGAAGACAACTTGTTCTGTGGTATGATTGACTTGGAACTATATAAGTTTTTAACAGTACCCAAGCCGGTTGTACCTGCCATTTTTGGTATACCGAAAACACACAAATCTGTGGTGGACCCCCCCCATGAGACCCATAGTGGCTTCACAGGGGTCTAAAACTCAGGCTATGGCCATTTATGTAGATACCATGACTAAGGAATTTTATGTAAAATATGATCATATACTAAAAGACTCATAGGATTTTTTGACTAAAATAAATGATAGTATCTACAGTGAAGAAATGTATTTTATAACAATTGATGTAAAAGACTTATTTTCAGTCATTCCACAAACTATTGGGATGGAATGGTTCGAGGAAGTTTTAACAGAAATGAACTTTCTTACACCTATTCAATATAGGATTGTTTTAGAATGTATGGAGTTGGTGTTGAAATATAATTTTGTATATTTTGAAGGTGATTATTACCACCAAAAAGAAGGAGTGGCAATGGGCTCCGCTTGTGCCCCAGTGTATGCTAATATAATTATGTTACACTGGGAGAAACGGTATGTTTTTAAATCTATGTATAATCAATACATTGTTAAATATTTCAGGTTCCTGGATGATATTTTTTGTTCTATGGAATGGAAATAAGGAGTGTATTATTGAATTTTTACATTATATCAACCATACCACCTCTTTTTTGAATTTTGTACATCAGATAGAAAAAGATGAAATATATTTCCTTGATGTAAAGTTGAGTAAAGATAGACAGAAAAAATGTTATAAATCTAATGTATTTAGGAAGGAACATTTCTCAAATGCCTACCTTCATTTTTGTAGTGACCATCCATACCAATTAAAGAAAAATGTTGTGAAAGGACAAATGATTAGGATGGCGAGAATGATATCAGAAGAGGTGGATTTTTTGAAAGAACTTGAATATGTTGAAACAATGTTTATTGAAAGAGGTTACCCTAGGGAACTTATAACACCAATAAAATAATATGTAACACAGGGTAGACGAACCAGATATAAACCATTATTATGTAAGGTGGATAATATAATGGTTAATAATGAGTCAAATGACAATAATATTAATACTAATATTAACATTTTCAATAATGAGATGAATGGTGAAACAAATATATACAATATAACTACCAACAAGTTTACACCATATCTCACTATTACATATTATAAAGATATTGGATGGCTGAGGAAAAGTATTCATGAGATATGGAATATGTTTAAAAATATGGCTGTTAAAACAAACATATTTAAGAGTGAGCTGAAGCTCAGTTTTAGAAGAAATAAGAACATTAAGAACATTTTGGAGAGAAAGAAAATAGAGAAGGGTGGAACTAGTAAAAAGCACGGAACTTTTAAATGTGGTAGATGTGCGCAGTGCCCGTATATTGCAGAAACAAAAGAACTGACAATATCTAATTTATCCCTAACTTTAAGGGCAAAGAAGTATAGTACGTGTTATTCTAAAGGGGTAATATATTTAGTTATGTGTAGAGCTTGCCAAAGATATTATATTGGTAAAACTGAAAGACATCTCAGAAATAGAATATATGAGCACATAAGAGATATAAATAGGCACAATGAGAATAATGCTTTATACAGACATGCAATAGAGTGTAAAAATGCTGACTACAAGTTTTGGGTACTTGAAGTAGTAGAACACATGGAACGTGGGGGTGATTGGGAAACCAAAGTTGAATATAGGGAGATGATTTGGCAACTCAGGTTGGATGCCTGTGGTAATTGGGGTCTGAATGACCACATATCTATCACCCCTGCATTGAAAATACTAGCCAATGACCCAAAAGTAAAAATGTTTTAAAGTAAAAATGTCTTAAAGTGGAAATGGTCTATAAAGTTTTTTAAAAGTTCCAATATATGCAACAATGTTTTTTTAAAATCACTTAAAAATGTGTCGAAATGTACTTTGAAAAGCTCAAAAATGTTTTTTAAAGTGTTTTAAAATGTTCTGATACCATACAAAATGTTTTTTAAAATGTTTTTTAAAATGCTTTTCACAATGTTTTTTATTATTTTATGTTATGGAGGACTGTGTAGTGAAAGATATCTACATTATGATATCGAAGACTGGAAACTTATAGAGCTTAATTAATGGATTTAATATTTAATAATTAATACATCTATACATTTAATATTTAATAATTAATATATCTATATATTCAGTATTTATAAATGAATCTTGTGCATATTCAACTAATATCTAACAAATATTGAACTATTTAATTAGTTTATCATTATGATACATTTACTCATCTACTTATTTATTCATTTTTACGTATATATATTTATATATTTATTTATTTATCTATTCACATATTTATATATTTATATATACATTTATACCTATTATTTTTAAGTGTATTTGTAATATGAAAAAGTTTTTACAAAGTTTCATAATAGTTTTTATCATAATCTATTTATTACATTGATATTCATACTCACATTTACTATTGATATTTTAATTCATAATTATGCCGTAGATTATTTTTGAACCTTGATTACCTCATAACATAAGCAATATTTCACAATATGTATTGGTTCTATTTTGTTTTTATAATATACAAATGCATTAATAGTTATATTCATACTATTCATATTCATAGTATTTACTATTTATTAATTTTTATAGTAGTATGTATACATACATATACATATTTATTTTTTGAATGGAATAGTATGTTTTTAAGTTTTTAATATGGTTCATATGAACACAGTAGATGTGGTTTCAACATGAAAGTGAATGGCCCTTTTAAATTTATAATGTATCTGCATATAACAATTAATCAATTAATTAATTGATTTAACTACTATTGGGAATCATATAAAAGGTTGTTGGTTTTAATTCAAAATAGATTCTGAAGAAGTCTCCGTAAAGGAGACGAAAGTGCTAAATCTGAGTGTCCGTTGTTATTGTGGTTTTTGGTTTTCGTATTAAAGTACAGAATTATCAATTTCAACATTCTCCGCCTTTTTATGATATATGCTGGCGTTTACGTTGAAGGTGAAGCAGAGTTGAAGCAAAATACAAGGGGCAGCCTTAATAGTGCCGGAACGTATTTCTTTTGGTGATTTGATTCTTTCCTGGTTACCAGTTGTTTTTGTCAACTGTGCGCTATGACAATGACTATTCTTCTTTGGTAATATCAAAAAGAAAGGTCTTTTTACCATTAATAAGAGAGCTTAAGAAAGCACAGTTCAAAACTCATCTTTTATTTCCTTCCAAACTAAAAATCTTTTTACCTGATGGCCCTAGAATTTTTGAAGACCTGGACTCTGCTTTGTTGTATATTAAAAAAAAATAAAATATTAGACAAAATAGAGGAAATGGAATGGGCAAGTCCTTCATTAAAAAGAATGGCAACAGGAACTTCTTGGAAGACATCAGAGAAACAAAAAAGACTAAAAAACAAATGACATGTTTTATATTTCTTTGAACTCTTTAATTACAGTTTCTGCATTTACAAGAAAACCACAAATATCTTAATGATTTGTACAAAGTTATTTTAATGTGCAAGAACTGAAGTTTGTTTTATGAATAATCAAACTTTCACGAGGAACAAATAACCTGATATAAATCAACTTGTTTCTCTTTTGTGACAAAGAAACCTAAGGTTAGTAATATGATATATTTTCTTTCTTTTCTTATTTTAAATAATAGCATTCTATTTAAACTAAACACATAGGGGAGGGAGAGGGAGGGCAGGGAGGGGGGAAAGATGAAAAGAAGGAAAAAAAGGGGAAAAATGATCTATTATCTCTTTAAAATTATTTATGCTGTTTAAGTATTACTGCTATATATTATACTATGACTAAATTGCTTAAATACATGATATTAAATAATATGTCATGATATAACTGCAGTTGACTAGAACTAAAGCAGTTGTAAGTAATATGTCTCAGGTTTTACTTTATTAAAACAAACAGCAAGTAAATATCTATGTAGGTACTTTTTTTTTTTTTTTTTTTTTTTAAGGTAACAAGGTTCTGATAATACTGATATGTGCTTGTAACATACTCTGAATGAGAAAATGAAATGGGACACATAAATATAAGTAATGTTTATGTTAAATAATTGAAGGCTTGGTTTCACTGCCATAGAGACTGCAATGACTTGTGAAGTGCTTCGAGAAGGTTTTACACTGTATAAATCCATTTGCATTCAAAATGAATGTTTGTCACTTTCTTTTATTAAAATTCCCGCCAGAATGTTATAAGAGACAATTTAAGTTATAGGTATCCTCATGAATAGTGTCCTCGAGCCATTTTAAAAGCTTCAACATTCAGAAAATGCACAGAGAAGCTGAAAGCAGCTATTTTGAACTTTGACCCCTGATTTCACACAGACTCGTCGCAAATTCAAGAAGTAAACCAGTTTCCGGAAGTAGAACTCCTATAAATGCAGTATTGTGATGAAAAACGAACTTTATGACAACAAAATGTGAGTTTTTCTTTATAATAATTTACTTATTTAAGATGTAACTTATAAAATGTAAAAGTTATAATGATTTTTAATGGCTTAATATGCCATAGTAAACAAATAAAGCAAAGCAAAAAAGTTAAGTACTATACCAAAGTCCAGCCTACGATTCCAAAATCAAATATGCACCAAAAAACGCGGCAAGGACACTGCTATTCCTTAAAATCTTTATTGCACATAAACACAAGATGAGCGCTTTCGGGAATTCTCCCTTCATCAGATAAAATTACAATAAAACAACCCCTTCTTTTAAACTAGTGCATATCCAATAGGATACAAATGAAATAATTTAGAATGCATAGAAGCTAAAACTCATGCATATATGACTCTGAAACCTTAAATAATTGCTGCACTTTAATGCATATAGATGCTTATAATTTAAGGATATATAATATTATAATGCATTTATTTTAACTAAGATAAATAAGTATGTACATTATTATGATTCTATTTCAGAAGAAAATGTCATGTGATACATTTTAAAGCTGCAGTGCAGATATATAAGATATAGCTGGCTTTCATCACAATGATTTATGCATAACTAGGGATCAACATTGCTTTGTAGTATGTTCTTTTATCTTATATACTGAGAATAATCATTTTTATTTAAATGGTAAGAATAAGTAAGAGAAGGAAGCTTCTAGTGCATGTAGTTTAAAGTTTTAAAATTACTAACAGTACTGTTATGGCAAAAAATATGAATACTCTAATGTAAGTAAAGTTTGAGTCATAATAGCCTGAGATAACAAATGTTATTGAATTAAAATGAGCATAAACATATAATAAGAACCTATTATTGAAAAAATTACATGGAGCTGCTTACTGCTTGGTGTGATGGATTTGAAGTGTTCTTAAGACACTCAGTCTTGCTGGCTGGATTCTGTTAAAATTCAAAGTCTGGTTATATTTGCATTCACAGTCTGTTGCATACAGAAACTTGCAGAATATACACTGATGAGAGAATATACTTTGCAGCACTTTTCTTTAAGAGCGGTAACCAATAACTTTTATAATAAATGAAACTGGACAAACATTGCAGCTTAAAAGTACTGTTCCAACTTTACTTCTTATATAGTACAGATGATGTGAGAGATATATCATTTACCTTAGGACACATGAGTCCCTACCATACCTCTAACATAACTGGATTTATACAGCTCTTTATATACAGTTTTAGTCCTCTTGGTATTCTATTTTGGAGAATTGCTTATCCTGTAGAAACAATACTAAGCTTCCTTGTTTAACAATGCCTTGTAAGAGACCAGCTTTTCTGACAGTGTGAATATCCTGTAACAGTGTCCTGTTGTTCATGCAAAAAAACATATTTTTGAGGAAACACATTGTTCTGTATTCTATTTGGATCTGTGTATAAAAACATCTGGTCTTGTGCCAATGCTGATAAGCATATCCTGTTTTCCATGCAGAAAAACATATTTTTGAGAAAACACATTGCCACAATGTCATTGTCCATTCTTTAAAAGCAGATTTTGCATTTTTTGCTCTTGCATACATCCTGTTTTTAAGTCTGTAAGGGAAAAGTGTCCATTCTTTAAAAGCAGATTTTGTATTTTTGCTCTTGCATACATCCTGTTTTTAAGTCTGTAAGGGAAAAATGTCCATTCAGCAGATTCCTTTTCCAAGACATGCTAATTTAGTATGGATGCTAATTACATATTACTAAACTCTATTTCTACATTTAAGCAAGCTTTATCTTATACCTTATTTATGTTGCATAATTGCAGCAAAATTACTTTCAACCTTAGTATATTGTTGAGCACACTCTAACAATTCCGTCTTTTTTATTTTAAACTAGAGAAATAAATTCAGCATTATTTGCAATACTTTTTCATTATGACAATTAACAACAGTAACTTGACTAGCTTTTGCTAAGCAGACTTTAATACATGTAAATAATATGCAACCAAGCATTACAATAACAATAAAAGAAATTAAAAATACAGTGATTTTTCCTGTCCATCCTGTAAATAGATTACTAAACCATTCACTCCAGTCATCATTCCAGTTTTTTCTAGTATGTTGAGACACTTGTGCAATCACTTCTAAATGTGATTTTACAGATTCTGTTTTGTCTGGAATAAATGTTCAACATTGTTCTCCTATTAAAGCACATGTACCCCCTTGTGATGCTAATATGTAATCTAATGCCATTCGATTTTGCAAAACCATAGTTCATATTGCTGTCATTTCGACAGTAATGTCAAGGACTGCATTGAAAGTGCCATTTGCCAATACCTCAACTAGTTTAGATAGTTTTCTCAGTTCCCAGATGGCTTTTGCAGCCCCATACCAAGGGAAAATACCTGCTCCAGAGATTACATCATCTCCTAAATCCATATCTTTTAATTTAATACAATCAAGATTTTGATGATAATATATACGTGATGTATCTAAGGTGTCTACTGGATTTTCTGGACTTTCAATTACAGGTAATATATCCCTTTTCTTTTTTCTATTCCTAATGTTTCCTTTTGGTAACTTTTTTACATGATGCATTGCTGGTACCATCAGTCCTATATAACAGGTGCCATCCCATCCCTTTGGTAACCATTTATAAGCATATTTACCACAGATGTAATATAACCCATCTGATAGAGCAACACTGCTATTTACCAGACTGTCATTTACTTGCCCCATAGTAGGAGTTTTATCATGTACAACTGTAAAGTTTTTATCTGTTTTACTTCTCCAACATGTAATATTAGTTTTACAGTCATTTTTGTCATTTTGTGAAAAATGAAATACTACTGTGTCACAATATTAACTGACCCTTAATTGGCATTAAAATAGGAAAACCATGAGAAAATACTCCACGTACTGGTATGTGGTTGTGAAAATTTATCATTTCAATTGTTTGAATACAATTGCTATTACCCACTGGAACAGTTCCATTTTGTTGAAAACATGTGATCCTCTGTACTATAGCAGATAACTGTACTCTTGCTTTACGTAATTGTACATTTATAACTTGATCTCCTGTTTCATTTATTAATACTCTCCAACTACTAAGAGAATTTAGTGGAATAGGTATTAGAGGCATTACCCTGTTATTTTTGGTATTAAACTACATACCCAACAATTAGAAACATTCATGCTTTTTGCATACCAACATTGTCTTGCTAAGAAAGTGTTAAAAGATGGTGACCAGTCTTGTTCATTTTTCCACATTTCTTTACTCTCTCTCTTATGTAACTTTACAGTTTGATTAACAGGTTGTAAGTATAATTTAATACTAAGCAATACAATAATAGTTAGTATGATAGCTATTATCAATTTAAAAAAACATCCTTTAAATAGAAATTCCATTGTTGAATCATTTTTCCTTTGGTCATCCAAAACTGGATTTCCAAAAGGATGCACTTTAAACCATGTCAATTTCATTAGGGTTTTCTCTGTTGGAAACCTACAAAAGAATACATTTAATCAGATTTACATTGTTCACTATTTTTTATCATTCTTAGTTGATCTTTATGTACCAACATTGTTCTGTTTTTCTTTTTTCCTTTGATTTTGTACACTAATGGTCGAATTTGTTCCACTACTTCAAAAGGGCCTTGCCAATTGCTAGCCCATGGTCCTTCCATTTGGAATGTTTTTACCAATACTTTGGTTCCACAGGGAAGGTTTTCTTCAGCTGGTATTATTGGCACCTTTTTCCATAGATGGAACGCTTGCTCCCTTGCATTATAGTCATGTATACTAGTAAGTTGTTTTAGCCATTCCTGATGTTTGCTAATTTCTAGCATGGGCCTACCATTAGGTAAATCTGGATCAAATGGTAATTGTATGGGCATTTTGCGGCCTGTCATTATTTCATATGGGGAAATACCTGTTTTGCTGTTTGGTGTTGCTCGAATACCCATTAAAATACCAGGCAGGCGATGTACCCATGTACTGCCCTTTTCCAAGCATGCCTTTTTTAGACGTTCTTTTAACGTCTGATTCATACGTTCTACAATGCCATTAGATTGTGGATGGTATGGTACATGAAACCTTTGCTGTATGCCTAACAAATTACACATTTGTTTAATGAGATCACTAACAAACTGTGGGCCATTGTCTGACTCTATAACCCGTGGCCATCCCCAATGACAGAAAATATTTTTCCATAAGGCTTCTGCTGTTGCCTTTGCTGTCATGGTTTTGGTAGGAATTGCTTCTACCCATTTTGAAAAGACGTCCACTACTACTAGTAGATATCTGTAACCTCCCTTCGTTGTTGGTAATGGACCTGCATAATCTATTTGAACTGCATACCATGGCCCATCCGCTGGCTGTACTTGATGTAACTGAGGCCTTTTGCTTTTAGCATTTACCTGAAGACAGTTTAAACATTCTTCTATAATCAGTTTGCAGACCTTTTTTAAATTTGGGTTCCAATACTTTTCTTTTACAACTGCCCATAACTTATCAGTTCCTATATGGCCCAATATTTGGTGATTTAACTTGACCAACTGGCATGCCAACTGAAATGGTACATATGGCAACTGTAACCCTTTGGAGGTCGTGTATGCATAGTACTCCTTTGGTGGTATACCTGCCAATCTGCACTGATCGTTTTCTTCTTTTAAGCCCTGTTGCTCTATTGACTCTTTATCTAGCTCTTTTAATACACTAACTTCTACATTGGCATACTCATATTCTGGAAGTTCTTTTCCATTTTGTGCTGCTTGTTTGGCCAAGGTATCAGCTAACACATTTAATCTGTAAGTTTCACTGGTTGGCTTTTGATGTGCTTTTACTTTTAAGATGCTATACTGTCCTTGTTGTTTTGACATTGTTATAACTTTATATATGTCTTTTAATACTTCAGCATGCCGTAATGGTTTACCTACACTATCCACAAATCCTCGTCTTACCCACGTTTCCATATGTAGTCTTAAAGAATTTATTACATAAGCACTATCTGCAAAATGTTAATAGGATTGTAATACTTTAGCACATACAATACTGCCTCCAGTTCAGCTCTTTGAACTGACATATGCCCTGGTAACTTGATTAGTTCAGGAGAACCCAGTTGTGGATTCTCTGGAACTATGGCAAATCCTGTCCAGTATCTGCCTTGGTCCCAATATCATGCTCCATCCACAAAGATGGATGGCTTAAAGTGATCAAAATCAGATGCTAAAAATTGCACCTCAGGTGACATTATCTTTTCTAAACAGTTATGCTGTTTTCCTTCATATCCCATATGGTTTGACAAATGGTATTTATCCCCTGTCTGTATAGTAACAGTTTTCATTCCAAAAAGTGCCATCCATTTTGCAAAGACTGCCTGACTAATATCATCTGTAATTTTATTCATTTCAAAACTGTCTATCAAAGCTTTTACAGCTTGATGTGGTGTTTGTACTATAATGCTGGAAAATACGGTCAAATATTCAGTTTGTTTAATACCCCAGTAAATGGCTAATAACTGCTGTATACATGGATGGTAACCCAATTCCACTGGAGTCATCTTTCTGCTAAAGAAAGTGACTGGGTGTAATGTTTTTTCCATTCTGTTGTCACTACCATGTGGCCATTCCTGTAGTAGTACCACAGACAGTGTTTTTTTTCCTGCTGCTGCTTGTAACACAAATGATAACCTTGGAGTGGGCGCTATTAGTTCTGTAGCTTGTGCTAGTTTTATTTTTATCTGTGAAAATGCCTCCTCTTCATGAGATCCCCACTCTAAAAAGGTGGAGTTCTTTTGTTCATGTAACATTTTGTATAGGGGAGCAGCCAAGGCTGCATAATCCTCTATAAATTCCCTATTGTAATTCATGATTCCCATGAATTTATGTAAGTCTGCTATAGTCAGTGGCTTTTCCATTTGTAAAATGCCTTGTACATGTACAGGGCAAGGAGATCTTCCTGTTGGTTTTATAATAGTACCTAGAAACTTAACGTTTTGTGTCATAAACTGAATTTTTTCACTTTTAACCTTAAACCCTGCTTGCTGTAGAGTATGAAAAACTCTCTTAAGAAGCCGTACATGCTCCACTACTGTTTTTGACTGAATTAAAATATCATCAGTGTAATGTATTACTGAATCATCCTTTTCCAAATGTTGTAGAATGGATCCTACTGTCTGATGAAAAATAACTGGACTGTTTTGAAACCCTTGTGGTAACCTTGTCATAACATATTGCTGGTTTTTAAATGTAAAGGCAAATCTTGGCCAATCATTTTTCCTGAGTGGCACTGCAAAAAAGCCATTTGCTAAATCTATTACTGTAAACCACTTACTTTGTGGCTTAATATGTGCAGCCAACTCTGGGACTCCTGGAATCAAGTGTGCTCTAGGAGTGGTATATTGATTAACCTTTCGTAAATCAATAACAAGATGATAACTACCATCTTTTTTCTTAACTGGCCAGATTGGTGAATTTGTAGGACTGTTGCCTTTTTGTATAATCCCTTCTCTTTCCCATTCTGTAATACATTTTTCCATATGTTTTTCTGCTTCCCTAGGAATAGGATATTGTTTTTGAAAAGGTGGTATATAGTCCTGATCACTTCCTATTCCTACTGGGCTTTCTAGTATCCCACAATCACTAGGACCCTTGGACCATAGATTTGGGAATTGCTGTTGTAAATGCTTCCATACATCCTCACTGTCTGTATTTATATAGCTTGTAGGTTTTTCAGGTTTGTCAGGTAGAGAGATTGCATAGCAACCTGTATTTTGCTCTTCCTCTCTTTGTTGTTTGTCTCCCATCCACAGAATTTCATTAGGTAAATCAATTACTATGCCTAAAGGTCCTAGAATGTCCATACCAATAATGGTATTTGTGCAAGATGGATGCATTAAAATGCACCCTTCCATATTTGTCCCTCTTGACTAAACTGTATGTCCACATTTTGGCTACTCACTGCATAGCATCCTGTGCCATTAAATGCTGAAATGCAAACCTTTTTTATAGGATTTACTGGTAACTGTCTGTTTGTGACAGATACTGCTGCTCCTGTGTCTATTAAGACATTTTTCCAGAGTGACCCCTCTACCCAAATATCAATCAGTGGTCGTCCATCATGACCCTTTTTAAAGGTAGTCAGTAAAGATACCAGAGTAGGGGGGGCACATCCCTATTGTAAGGAAATCCACTCATCCTCTCCTTTATTATCAAATGCAATAGGACACACCTCATGTTTTTGTTTGTCATCTTCTTCTGTGTCTGAATGATCTACATATTTAGGTTTTTCAATCTCTTTTTTTAACTGTTGCCTAGCTATTTCTTCTGCCTGTTCTATCAAATGTTTCGGATTTACAGGTGAAACTGTTTGAAAATCTACCGGGCATACTTTCCCTTTTCCTGCATATTGATGGCTCTTATAACTGTTTTTACTAATATTGTAAGGTTTTTGTACATGATCCTGCTTTTCTGACTTTTCTTGTAAATTTGTTTGCTCTCTTTTTGGAAACACTCCCTGTTCTTCCTTCTTTTTGCACCAGGCTTTGTAATGATCACAATTTTGCTTAACGTGTCCTATTTTTTTACAAAAGAAGCATGTTGGTGCCTTTTGTTCATTACCTGTGCTTGATCCTGGTACTACAAGCATAGAGGCAGGAGCTGGTGGTGCTGACACAGCTCTTTCTGCTGGTGGTTGGTCACACCATCTTTGCCTTCCCTGTTTTTGACTTCACCAATTACTTCAAATGGCTCACTATTATCTTCACATGCAAAGATATGGTGTGAGTATAAAGTCCCATCATCGGCCATAGTCCGTCCCCTCATTAGTTTTTGTACCAAATCAGTGAGGGTATCAGAATTTTCTTCGTAGATACATTTAATATCCTCTGGAACCCCTTTGACTTGTTCTAAGAAGCAATGTATTAACTGTTTTTGTATGTCTCTTTTTCCCATGTCTCTGTCTGTTTTTTTATATATGATTTGAAATGCAAGTCTAAAATGATCACATTGTTCCATTAATTTATCTGTGATAGTAATTTTAAAATTATCTAATAATTTGGCTGTGAGAGGTTGCCCTTGTGTAAATGCCATTAAAATGGCTGTCATACGTCCTACTTTAGTGTTCAACTGATAATCATCTTGCTTTAATTGTATGAAAGTTTTAAAACATTTGGGAATGAAAATCCAGAAACATCTAAGTAATGCATATGTCCATATATCAGATCCTGCTGTATATGCCACCAATTCTTCAAATGTAAGCATGTTATAAAATATGCCTTTTTTATCATTCCACTGTGGTAAACTCTGTAATAATCTAGACTGTGTATATAAATCTGTAGTGGTTCCCTGTCCCTGTTCTATAATTTGGACTGGTTTTGTGTTTTTTAACTCTTCTTTAAGCTGGGATATCAAAATAGTATTTTGGAGGTTAGTCTCTGTTAATTCATCTAATTCTTCTTCCTTTTCCTTCAGATGCTGTTTAAGGTCTGTCATTTCTAACTGTAAGTGTTTAAGGGATATATGATACATGTTATTGGATTCCTCTGTTGACTGCAGAGCTCCTATGCACTTTTGACAGAGATCTTGGATGTCAGTTTTGAACATTTTAAATTCATTTTGTTTCTCTTTTAAAAACTTATTAAAGTCTTCTGTCAATGTATCATAAGCTTTGTTTCTGTCCTCAGCTGTATGTGTAGCCATGGCATCATTCCATGCTTGTACATAATTTTAAAGGGAGTTACAAGATCTACAGGGGACTCTGTCAATAACAGATTTGATTGCTGTTGTAATTCAGAAATTAATGTACTGACAGGACATAACTGCTTTACATCTGGATATAATGAAAACTGTGTATCCTTAATTAATTCTTTATCATGAACAGATCTGTCTGCACAGTCTAGTTTTTTAGCAATATCATGCAACACTTGTTTATGGCATATTACACAAAATGCAGTTTCCTTTGAATCACACAATAAACATTTACTATGATATACTTCATTTTTTTGTTGCAAATACCAATCAAATGTTACAATCCAGTTACATAATGCTGGTATGTCAACTTGCCCTAACAAGGTTTTACACTTACTAATGTGTTGTGTATACCAACATTGCAATTTACTCCATATTTTATCTGGTTGTTCTGCTACATTAAGAGTAAAACTTGGCTTACATTTGCTAGAATTCTGCCTGATAGCATCCATACTAAAAAAAAATGTGACATAGAAAAAAAAGTCTTACCAGTGAGCAAGAAAACAGGTGATCAGGCTGTTGTTGCAGATGGCTGAAAATTTTTCAAAGTCACTCGAGAAGCTGGGAAAGCACAACAGGCAGCGGACTGCTGTGCTAGTGGATATTCCCCTTTTCTTAGCAAAGTTATGGCACTGCGACTGGAACTTCAGTCTCACTCCGGATGTAGACGTCTAAAAAACTGTACTACTGCAAGCTGCATAAACTGGAATACTTCTGTTTAGGATTTACACATATGTACAAATGTTAGTTACTGCAATTTAACTGAAGTGACCCTCTGCAGGGCTTACCATCACTCCTCCTGTGTTTGAATGCAGATTGTAGGTTCAAATGCAGGCTAGCTTGCCATTGAAAAAATTACATGGAGCTGCTTATTGCTTGGTGTGATGGATTTGAAGTGTTCTTAAGACACTCAGTCTTGCTGGCTGGATTCTGCTAAAATTCAAAGTCTGGTTATATTTGCATTCACAGTCTGTTGCATACAGAAACTTGCAGAATATACACTGATGAGAGAATATACTTTGCAGCACTTGTCTTTAAGAGCAGTAACCAATAACTTTTATAATAAATCAAACTGGACAAACGTTGCAGCTTAAAAGTACTGTTCCAACTTTACTTCTCATATAGTACAGATGATGTGAGAGATATAACATTTACCTTAGGACACATGAGTCCCTACCATACCTCTAACATAACTGGATTTATACAGCTCTTTATATATAGTTTTAGTCCTCTTGGTATTCTATTTTGGAGAATTGCTTATCCTGTAGAAACAATACTAAGCTTCCTTGTTTAACAATGTCTTGTAAGAGACCAGCTTTTCTGACAGTGTGAATATCCTGTAACAGTGTCCTGTTGTTCATGAAAAAAAACATCTTTTTGAGGAAACACATTGTTCTGTATTCTATTTGGATCTGTGTATAAAAACATCTGTTCTTGTGCCAATACTGATAAGCATATCCTGTTTTCCATGCAGAAAAACATATTTTTGAGAAAACACATTGTTCTGACAGTGTGAACGTCCTGTATTTTATTTAGATCTTTGTATAAGAACGTCTGTTCTTGTGCCATATCCTGTTTTCCATGCAGAAAAACATATTTTTGAGGAAACACATTGCCACAGTGTCACTGTCCATTCTTTAAAAGCAGATTTTGCATTTTTTGCTCTTGCATACATCCTGTTTTTAAGTCTGTAAGGGAAAAGTGTCCATTCTTTAAAAGCAGATTTTGTATTTTTGCTCTTGCATACATCCTGTTTTTAAGTCTGTAAGGGAAAAATGTTCATTCAGCAGATTCCTTTTCCAAGCCATGGTAATTTAGTATGGATGCTGATTACATATTACTAAACTCTATTTCTACATTTAAGCAAGCTTTATCTTATACCTTATTTATGTTGCATAATTGCAGCAAAATTACTTTCAACCTTAGTATATTGTTGAGCACACTCTAACAATTATTACAAATTTTTATTAAACTGCCAAATGGGTATCCTCTCTCTCTCTCTTTTTTTTTCTCTTCTCTCTCTCTTCTCTGCTCCCACTTTCAAGATTGTTAGAATGCTATTATGATAATGAACTCATTATATAGAATAGATGTACATAGCATTATTAAGTTGATTATAAAAGTTTTATATGATTATATGAAGCTGTTATATAAATTGTTTAAGTCTTGCTATAATAGATAATCAAAATAAATGAGTTTAACTTTAGTTAATAATAGTTAGTATTTAATTAATTTGGTGGTAGCTGGAGTACTGCTGCTTAGGATAGGGGGATAACTTGAGTGGTATTTGCTACTCGAAGTTGGAGTTTTTAACTCCAGGCTGGATGCATTGTTTAATCCAAACAATATTTTCACCTGATTATTGTTATGTGTATATAGTTTTGACATCCACATCACATTTTATAAACTCATTGTCACTACAAATAAAAGTTAAAATCTCACAAAATTCCATAAGATTTTCACTAAATGCAGCTATAATTAATAGAACGCCTAAAGGATGAGACATAATAATACTTACTTTAGTAAATGCTATTCTGATTATAAGTTTTATATGTTTATAAAAGTTAAATGGTAACTTTAAAAGGAATTTCTTTAAACATTAATGGATTGAATAACCCATGTAAAAGAGCAAGTTTAATGAGATATATTAATCTGCATAGAGCCAACTTAATATTCCTTCAGGAAACACATCTCCTGAAAAAAGATATATATAAATTAGCCACTAATAAATATACAGTCTTGGTTAGCTCAGAACACACACAGAAAAAAAGAGGAGTGGCTATCCTATGGAACAAAAATATGCCCATACCTAAAACTATTAAGTCATATAAAGATGACAAAGGAATGTTCTGCCTGGTTACAATACAGATTAATGGGAAAACATATACAATGATTAATGTATACTGGATACCAGGAATTGGCACTAATACAGTGAAACTTCATTTCAATAAGATTATATCATTTTCTAAAGGGGCTATTATTTTAGCAGGAGATTTTAACTGTATCCTGCATGAAAAAGATACTACTACTATAGGGAAAAGGAAAATCACATCCAATGCAAAACATTTAAAGGATTTCATTAATTTATATCATTTGAATGATATTAATAATCAGACAGATTCTAAATCATTGCCATATACTTGTTTTTCTAACAGACATAAAACTTATTCAAGAATAGATAGAGTCTTTATTTCTAACCAACTGGTAACAGACCTAACTAATTCTAACATCATTTCATGCCCTATATCAGATCATAATTCAATTGTCTTTGAATTTATGGTAAATATTACTTATAATGTTCAGATCAAAAGAATACCAGCATACCTAACTCAACTAAAAGATTATAAAGATTATATACTTACAGAGGTGCAACATTTCTTAGACTTAAACACAACACCTGACGTCTCCATTATTTACATTTGGGATGCTCTAAAATCTTATTTATATGGACAAAGTATCAGATGGTATAATAATAAAAGGAAATCTTGGGACAGGGAATTAATAGACATTCAAAACAAATTAGACTCATATAAACATAATAATAAGGAAAATATTATGGACAAAAAAGTCATTGGGGGGGCGGAGCCTTATGGCTAACTGAGAGCAGCTTGATTTTGAGCTCTTCATACTCATACTAGAAAATACAGGAAAAACTAAATATATTTAAAAAATTTGGGTAAATATTGAAGATGAAGTAATTTACAACAAAACTACCAATTTTGAAGAAAAAATTCTAAAATTTTCCTGTCAAATACTACAGAGGACATTCCAAACTGTTTGAAGATGAGTAACTCCAAGAATTCACACTCAGACTCTATTATAAAAAAAGAGATGCAACAGATATCTGCTACTTTTCTGGACTTATCGCTAAAAATGGACAGATTTACTGAAAATCTAGAAAGTCTTAAGGATAACTGCCAAAAACAAACAGAAGTTTTTAAAGAAATCTTACAACAGCAACAAATAAAAATATCAGACATTGAGACTTCCTTAAGTGATGTTGATGGGAGGTTAAAAGAAAGTGAACTACATACTCAATTTCTACTACAACATAACACTTGGTTAATAAATAAAGTTGATGATATAGAGAATAGAGAAAGAAGGACAAACATAAGGATTTTTGGTCTTCCAGAGAAATCCGAAGGTGACGACATTATCTCATTCTTGAACTCTTGGTTTCCTGAAGTTCTCAGACTAAAAGAAGGCTTATCTTATGGGATAGAAAGGGCACACAGAGCTATCGGTAAGCCACTTTCTATTTCTTCTAAATCAGCTCCAAGATCCATAGTAGTTAAATTTCTTTCTTTTATGGACAAAGAGCTTATACTGAGATCTGCATGGAGGAAAAGTCCTGTTATGTATAAACAGTCATTATTAAGATTTGATAATGACTATTCAAGAAGAGTTCTGGATATAAGGAAGAAATATGGCCATTAGTAAAACTTTTAAAACAACATAAAATCAAAGCACAGCTCTCTTATCCAGCCAAAATAAGAATCCAATATAACAACGACATGAGAACATTCAACAGCATAGAGGAAGCCACATCTTCCATAAAGAATAATAACATAATTCCACTACCTGAAGAAATGGACTGGTTAAATTCATCTTCTTTAAAAAGGGCTCCAGGAAAAAGTATTTGGTCAGAGGCAAGAGAAAAAAAGAAACAAAAGACTGACAAAAAGAACTCTGATGATACTATTTCTCTCAAAGTATCAACTAAGGTATGATTATAATATATTAAAACTAAACTCTTTAATACACTAGTATAAAGCAGTTTTTTTTTCTTTTTTCTTTTCTTACTTAATTGTTTAGTTTAATATAATACTTAAATTTTAGTACTAATTAATAACTTACTAAAGCCCTGAAGTATATATTTATTATCTAAATACTTGAAAACAATAACCAATGAAGTCTACTAGACATTCTTTTTATTTTGTCACTAAACTTTTAATATAAAATGCCCTTTAAAATGGTTTTCTCTATACAATTACTTAGTTGATAAATTAAGGCACTTTCAATGCCTGAATAAATATTATCATTTTTAGTAATCACATTTATGTTATTTAAAAGTGCACATTCAAAATTCATTGATTTAATTTGATGTAGAGTATTGTGATAAAAATGTTATACAATAGAATCACTCATGAACATTTTAGATGTATTCAGTATATTACTGTATTATTTGAAAGTAAAAAAAACATCCACGAGCCTTCTGCTCAGTTATTTTTAGTTTCCTTATCTAAAAAGTTGTTCACCACTTCATACATTGCAAGTGATATATTTAACTGTACATAGATGTAATTTAAGTTACTGACCAGAAGATGGCGTGTAAATACACACTATCACAGAGTTTTCCTCTAACACTGCTGTTTCTTCTCTATACAAGTATTTGGTTACTAGAACAGTGAAAAATAACAATTTATTCAAAAGTGCACATTCAAAATTCATTGATTTAATTTGATGTAGAGTATTGTGATAAAAAGGTTATACAATAGAATCACTCATGAACATTTTAGATGTATTCAGTATATTACTGTATTCTTTGAAAGTAAAAAAAATCCATGAGCCTTCTGCTCAGTTATTTTTAGTTTCCTTATCTAAAAAGTTGTTCACCACTTCATACATAGCACGTGACATATTTAACTGTACATAGATGTAATTTAAGTTACTGGCCAGAAGATGGCGTGTAAATACACACTATTGCAGAGTTTTCCTCTGCTGTTTCTTTTCTACACAAGTATTTGGTTACTAGAATAGTGCAAAATAATAATTTATTTAAAAGTGCACATTCAAAATTCATTGATTTAATTTGATGTAGAGTATTATGATAAAAATGCTATACAATAGAATCACTCATGAACATTTTAGATGTATTCAGTATATTACTGTATTATTTGAAAGTAAAAAAACATCCACGAGCCTTCTGCTCAGTTATTTTTAGTTTCCTTATCTAAAAAGTTGTTCACCACTTCATACATAGCACGTGACATATTTAACTGTACATAGATGTAATTTAAGTTACTGGCCAGAAGATGGCATGTAAATACACACTATTGCAGAGTTTTCCTCTTTAACACTGCTGTTTCTTCTCTATACAAGTATTTGGTTACTAGAACAGTGCAAAATAATAATTTATTCAAAAGTGCACATTCAAAATTCATTGATTTAATTTGATGTAGAGTATTGTGATAAAAATGTTATACAATAGAATCACTCATGAACATTTTAGATGTATTCAGTATATTACTGTATTATTTGAAAGTAAAAAAAAAAAAAAAAACATCCACGAGCCTTCTGCTCAGTTATTTTTAGTTTCCTTATCTAAAAAGTTGTTCACCTCTTCATACATAGCACACGATATATTTAACTGTACATAGATGTAATTTAAGTTACTGACCAGAAGATGGTGTGTAAATACACACAATTGCAGAGTTTTCCTCTTTAACACTGCTATTTCTTCCCTATACAAGTATTTATCTACTAGAATAGTGCGCTATCATTGCCTGAATAAATATTGTTGTTCTTGGTGAATGCTTTTATGTAGCTTAGAGGTACACATTTACAATTTGTTAATTTGAATTAATGTAAAGTATATTAATGAAAATATTATAAAATGGAACCACTCGTGAACATTTTGGGAAGCATTTAGAACATTAATGTATTATCTGAGGGTGGACAGTATTCATGAGCCTTCTGCTCAGCTTTTTCAGTTTTTTTTGTCTGAAAAGTTGTTCACCGTCCACATTCATAAGCACGCGATATATCCTAGCGTGTTTAGATGCAATTTAAGTTACTGATCACAAGATGGCGTGTAAACACGCACTATCGCAGAGTTCTTTCCTTAACCCCACTGTTCTGATTACAGTAAAGGAAGCGTTTGCTTCAATTATTTTCACACTTCATAAATATTCTTTCATATTTTATTAAAAATTTTATGGTTTATTATCAATCTCAGCTAATATCTCATGCAAGTATAGCGCTAACTCTGCTTTGAAGGCAGCGCTATTATAACAAGAAAGATAGTGAATCATTTAAATACTGTTGTGTCTTAACGGGTGAGTGTCTGGTAAAAGTATAATACATGTGCTCTGTGAACACATCTAACTGACACTGTGTTAGATAATTTACTTATAGTTATTAAGTTATATAGAAATGGAAGAAGAGGGAAGGAAAAGGGAAGGTGAAGAAAAAGTAAAAAAAAAAAAAAAAAAAAAAAAAAACATCCTGAGTGTCAGCTTACTGGGAATTATGCTTTCGTTTATCTAAAGATTGCTTTATCATACTTGTTATTGTATAAAAAAAGTACTATGCGTAAAATGTTTATTATAAATGATTAGTTATGGGACAAGAGTGCTATTGCACCATTATCAAGGTAGATTTCCTTTGCAAGTATCATTCTAATTTTGACCTTTCTCCTTTCTGTTTTATAGTTTTAACATATAAGTTGAGACCTTTTACTAGTTACCAGACTGTATGTAGTTATATATATATATATATATATATATATATATATATATATATATATGTCTGTGTGTGTGTGTGTGTGTGTGTGTGTGTATATATATTTATATATATATATATATATATATATATATATATATATATATGTGTGTGTGTGTGTATGTATATATATATATATATATATATATATATATATATATATATATATATATATATATTACATCTGTACATACAAACATATATTTCCTATGCTGGGAACCACTTACACCCGCGCAGGTGCACTCACCTATGCTTGCTGTGCTTTACATATGTTTAATGTCACTTATTTATGCTTATTCGTGCCTTATACATTATGACAATACCACTTTGATTGAAAAGAACTGGTCAATAGTCCCATGCGATACACACGTTCACCTTTACATGTTTAAATGTCAGCTTTACAGCAGAGCAACATTAATTCCACAAGGAAAATGATATGTGCTATTGTCAACCTTGAACCATGAATGCCTTTTAATTAGGTGGATGCTCTAACCACTACACTATTGGTGTTCTGTCTCATTTATATGTATACCCATGGTGCATGGTTACATGAACACACGCCTCATCACTTCACTTACACAGCAAGCATCCATTTACCTGTTGGGAAAAATGCACTACTACACGTGCGTCATTCCCTATTCCCTACTGCTCTGGACACGTGCCACATTTTGTCTCACTCCGAAGATATTCAGACCTCTACAGCCTATAGTCCTGGCACATAAGTGTGTTCGATTGTTAGGGGGTTCATATGGTCTTCTGGGTTAAGGCATGTCTGACTGGGGACCAGGACTGCCCTGTACCTAGTTGAAAGTCAGACTTAGCAAGGGGAGATCGTTCGTTCCACTTTTAGCCTTCCACCTGTGGTTGGGGATGCAGAGGTGTACTCACCGATGGCCATCCTGATATATAACAACACTAACTATTACGGAGATTTCCTATATTGTGACCATGTTCGTTCTTCATATCTACACATATATATATATATATATATATATATATATATATATATATATATATATATATGTGTGTGTGTGTGTGTGTGTGTGTGTGTGTTTGTGTGTGCATATATCGATCTGTACATACACATGCATATACACCTACATACTCATTTACATTTCCCATATCGTTGAATCACCACCACCTACCATCGCGCATACATGCTTGCATACCCGCTTATGTCTCGGGTTGCCACCTTTTCATATGGCCAAAGCGGAGCATTTTCGGGACACACATCAGACTTTACAGGCCGACACATACCTAAGGTCAGTACAAAAGTTAGAACTTTACTTATTTCCCTAAATTAATGCTTATTCTTGTAGCAGTTTGCTTGCTTCACCTGTTTCTTGTAACTTTGAGTATTTTACATAAATAACTGTTTTATGCAACTTTTACATGACATACGGTACATATTTCCTACTATCACAGGACATTTGCCATTGCATTATATTTGGCCTGGACACAACTAACAAAAAAGTGACTGTCCCTCACAAGGTGGGGCAGGTGGTACCCTACTTACGTTTGCTTTACAGTGCCTTAAGCACCCTATATCTGACTGCCACTATGCAAATGTGTAAGGTATATATTCCCAATAATGCACATGGGGAGACGTGCATCATGGTCAGGTGTTTAATCCCAGGTCGTAGGTTCTGCAGGACCGGGTAGAGGCTGAGCAGTCTTAAGGACAGCTACTTCTCATACAACTTGTGCCCAGATGTATACAGGACTGGACATCGTGTTGTGATACCAAGTCTAATGTTTAGAACAGATACATGTCCCATGAGGGATATCCAAAAATTGTGGGGACCGATGACCATATTTGCTTTATGGCTTTAAGGTAGGGTTATACATGCAAGGGATGCATAGTTTGCAATCCTGAGAATGCCTAAGGTGAGACTGCCTACTAGATATGGGTAGGGGTCGCTATGTGCAGATATGGCCACACCTATCTAGCAGCCCGAGTATGGCTGGTTTTGGTGGACGTTCAGGAAGGGGGGGACTGATGTGCTGTGAAGGGGATGATGGGTATTCAGTTATGTATCCAGGTGTGCTGGGGTTGGATGGCTCAGTTCAGGCCAGACCATTATGGAGTATGTGCCGGTAACGTTACTGTACATGTGTATTGCACATTTTAATGTTCACATGTTTGTGGGATTGTATTGCGGATGTGTATATTTGTTCTTTGGTAATCTTCCTGATTCACACACCACTCACTCGTAGACCTCCAGTTCACCTATTGTGCATCCAACCCAGTCTCCCATTGGTGATATATTACATTACCCATCACCCCCCACCCCCATATTCCACAATCAACATTCATCTCTTCTCTAGTTGATGGCCCATGGTACAGTCAACAGAACACATTGCGTACACTACATATCTCTGGGACCAATATGGTTGTGAGGTCTACACTAACATTTCAGGTCAACCACATGTTGTACGTCATGCACATAGGTACTCGCAAATACTTATCTTTCATGACATGGTAGGTAGACATGGGTAATACCCATTCATCTATGGGCAGTCCTGGCAAGGACATCTTGGACCACAAATGGGCAGATATTGGGTGAATGCTCTGACCATTGGTAGGGTTGCCACCTTTTCATATGACCTGGATGGGACATTTTCATGACACACATCTGAGTTTACAAGCCAACACATACTCACGGTCATTACAAAGGATAGTACTTTAGTTCCATGCCTACATATAAGCTTTTATTGTTGTGGCGGTGTAGTTGCTTATTCTGTTTCATTTACTTGCTTATTCTGTTTCTTGTAACATATAGGTATTTTATATACAGACATACGTACTGTATGAGACTATTTCATAACATATGGGACATAATTATGTCCTACTATCGCAGGACATTTCACATTTATTATGAATTTGATACGGACATACTTGCCTAGAGGGGGACTGTCCCTCACAATGTGAGACAGGTGGTAACCCATACCATTTGGCTAGGCTTGGCAATTGGCGGTACACTAACATGATGAGTTTCGCTTCCACTTGGTATAACTAGCAACATTACAATGGAATACAGGCATGGGGTTTTAAATATCTTTGTTCGAGGGATGGGGACTCAATATTCAGCTACGTGCCTTAGTGTTTACTTCTTATTGTGGTGTTCACAAGTTGTCTTGTATGCTTTGTGTACATTTCAGTATCCACGGACACTGACAGGAGTGATTACTATTGGAGGCAGGCTGTACTAGTCAGAATTTTAGGTTGTGCATATGCAGCCAACATGATCATGCCTCCATGCAGTGCTTGGACATGCCGCCTGCACTCGTACACGTTTTGTATGTACGTGGCCATTACGGCACCGCGCCTTCATTAATATGCATGTGGTGCTGCTGCGCCATCTCTACGCCACACGGTCGGTGCAAGGCTAATGCCATCCTTGTGCCAACTTCATGAATCCTGGGGAACTTCAATGCAAATAACCAATAAGGAAACAAACTTGGAGAATAAAAAATGCAGGAAAAAAAGCTGTTTAACCTCTTTTAATTTTAACGTACACACACTGGTACCTCGGCTTTTCGCCTTCAATGTATAGTATGCATTACAAACAACCACCTTTTTATATATAAATTCAAACCTCACAAATTATTCAATTAGTTTATTACATATTTAAAGTGTCAATCATTTTTTTTATAATTTACATTCATCTTAAATAAGCACACTTTTGAAATACAATGTAAACTTACTTCAACATTCATATAATTTTAAAGTATATTATACATCTATAATATTATTAACATATAATTAACATATTTTTAAACACTCTAAGCATTTTTTGTTTTAATAATTTAAATAAGCTTTTTACATTAATTTAACCATTAAATAGGCTTATTTTAATTCACCAAGTTTACTTCCAAATCAAGACCCCTAGGGAATAATGTTCTATAGTTCAAAATGAACTTACTTTCCAACTCTAACAACTTTCTAACTACACCCCCCCCTACATAAAATAGGTTGTACAAGTACACTAAAGAAAAATTAAGCCACGTTACCCTAATGACTTTTAACAAAGTGTTCAGCAACTGTGCTTTTCCTGTTTCTATTATGGATGTCCCTCAAATGTTCCATAATTCTGATTTTTAACAACTCTTTTAGTTTCTCCAATATACCATTTAATACTTTTGCAACCACACCCCACTATATAAATTACACCACATGAATTGCAATTAAATCTACCTTTAGAAACAAATCTTTTACTGTTAATAAAACTGCCCAAAATATTTCTAATACATTAGCAAACCTTACAATGCCCACAGGCAAAAACACCAGTGGACTCCTGTGGAACACAAGTGTAATCCATATTTAACAATTCTTTCAAATTGGCATTACATCCATAAGAAAATTTAACAAATTTTGAGAATAAATTGCCCACAGTTTCATATTCATACGCAACATACCACAATTCCAAAATGGCATTTCTCATAATATCTGAAAATCCAGAATATTTAGAAACAAAATCCAAATCCTTCTTTACAGAATCTTTCCCTAAGGGTCTTAATTCTATACTTTGACTACCACATATCTCTTATCGCTTGGAAATCCTTCTACCTTTTCCAATTAACTATCAAAGATAAGTCCTCCAGTGCCAAATAAGTCATAATCACCCCTGTATTCATCCATCATCATGGCAAGCACAGAATACAACATACCTCTCCAAAAACCCAGACCAAGAAAGATTGCAATATTTTCCAACTATAAAACTCAAAGGACTATGTTTCCGAAGTTATCCAGATAGACTAAAAACCCTCTTGCATTTCTCTATCTAGTGTCAGCTCCTACGTATTAATTACTTCTAGCCTATGAAATATCCTGTCCTACTAGACCTGTTCTATGGCAGAATTAGTGGTAATACTAAAAATACTTGAGCCATAGACCTAAACGTCTAATAATATACTCATTGGATAAGCAGGATGATCCTTAATGAGGTGGTGTCAAATGCACCTGCTGAACACACTGGATTGCATGTCTATGTTCAGTAAGGTTAGAATATTGCCTGGCTAGCACCAAATTTTAAATGTATTAGTGAGGTAGCTGCTAACAGCTGTGTGATTTTGCCTTTTCATTTCCATTTTATTGAAGGCAACGTATAGTTGTTACTTGGCCTTTTATTTTTAACATTCATCAGATGCCTTTTCTTCTTGACACATATATTGGTGGCCAATTTTTATGTTCAAGGCCTGACATCAACACTACTCAAGTGCAATATATTGAAAAACTGATCAGTAAGCTATAGTATATAATAACTACAATTCATAGATTCCTAGGTCCATAGGAGGTTACTAGGCTAGTGGCTCTAGAGCCTTTACAAGCCTAGCTATGTTAATCCCAAGTATCCCCATTTGTTCTTTTTGGACAGTTTGCAGAATTAATTCATTATCACATCAGGTCTGTGATCAGCACTGACTACCCCTGTCCATGAGGGATATGGGTGCCCTCCAGGGATGAATTTGTGGTCTTCCATTTAATTATCTAGGTTGCATTTGAATAGGGTCAGACAGGATCTCTGTTTTTCATGAATAGGAAGCCTATTTCAGAGATGTGTCAGTCTCTGGGAGACATATCTGTCTCTCAAGCATATTCAGTTAATGACACAGGCTAGGTTAAGATCGTTAAAGTGAGTGACTCTTGTCCCATTTAACTTGTGGATGTGCAGCATTTCCATTAGGGCAAGGTCAGAAATTACCTTATAGGCCAGGCACAAGTCACCTCTCAGCAGCCTATAAGACACAGGCTAAAGTGACAGCATTTCAGCCTGTCCACATAGGACATGACTTGGGGTCCCTGTAGTTTCTTAGTGAGAAACCTCTGAGTCTCTCCAACTGCTGCAGGTGTCTGGTAAGGTACATGCAAAAGGGTGCATTATACTGTATTAGTGGTCTGATGAGGGTCGAATACAGTGGAGTTATAACATCCATTGACCTGGATGCTATGCCCTTGCTTATGAGGTGTGCTACTTAGAAAGCTTTCCTTACTACTGTGGAAACTTGGTGGTAAAAGTTCAGATTGCTGTGAACCTGGGTTCCCAAGTCTCCCACCACTGGGTTGGAACTCAGGGGGGTGCTGTCAATACTGTAATTTGTAGGGAATTCTCTTTTGCCAAAGGGAATAATAATGCATTTTTTTGCATTTAGTTTTAGACCATAGCTTCAGCACCAATCACTTGTTTGTGTTAGCCCTTCTTGTAATATGTTGACATTGTTAGGGGACTCAGTGACTGCTTTCAGTTTGCAATCAGTGAACTTGGTGAGCAAGAAGCCAATCTACCTTTGCCTGGACTTCTGAGAAATAGATGCCAAACAGTAAGGTGCCTAGCACAGACCCCTGTGTACTCCACTGTTGACGGGTCTACTGGTTGAGTTGGAGTCACCAATTTTAACAGAGTGTGTTCTGTCAGTGAGACAATTGGCCACCCATCTAGTAATAACATAAAGGTTAATCCCCAGCTGAGTTTCTCAATGATGCCAAAGTGGGGGATTGTTTGGAAAGCCTTGGCAAGGTCAAGATAGGCTGTGTGCATTGTCTTACCTTCATCCATGGCTTTGGTGACATGCTCAAAGATGTATACCAGGTTTAATAAGCAAGCTCTATCCTTAACAAAACCAAACTGGGTTGGGTCCAGCATTTGGAGGTCACCTATGTCCTTGTAGATAAGGTCCCTGATAATTTTTTTCCTTGACATTGCAGATGAAGCTGGTTAGACTTATAGGTCCCTAGATCACAGGGTCAGTTGATGATGTACCTTTGTGCAGGGGGATCACTGTTGCTGTTCCCCATTCTGTAGGAAAATAGCCAGTTCTCAAGCTATGATTAAAGAGAACACCAAGTGGGTCCACTAGATCTTGTTGTAGATTGTTTAATAAACAACCTGAGATATTATCTAGTCCCACTAATGCCATATATTTGACCTTGGTGAGTGTAGAGATGACCAGTTCTCTAGAGATATTAGGTAGAGGACTGGTGTCAGGTATGCTTTGGAATATAGTAGGTGGGGATGGGGGGGGGGTGAAGTTTGCACTGACTCTATCAGCTAGCAGGTTGGCAATATCTTCCGGTGTAGTATGAGTGATCCAATCAACAACCAGTTTGGTGCATAGCTGGGCATTCCCTTTTAGACTTCAGATGTATTTAAAGAATGCATTATGATTATCCTTTGCTAGCGATGAGATTTTAGTTTCATAATTTTCTTTAGAAGACTTTATAAGATTTCTGATTTTCTTGTTTAGGCTTAGGAGGGAACTCTTCCTCTGCAGAGTGATATCCCTCTCACTTTCAAAATAATTTCAGAAGAAATGTATGCAAATTTCTACCATACTAGTCTGAAAGACCCATTCAACATGGCTGCAAAGTTACTATGATTCAGAAACCACAGTACACAAATAATGATAATAGCATATGTGATGCTGACTGAATTCTATATCAAAACTCGGAAAGGCAATCAGAGAAACTGTATTTTGAAGATATTGACTATATCACTCCACTTTCCATGAAGAAGGTAAAGTAGAAAGCTACTACAGGATAGCATTAAATAGATCATCTGTGAAGGGCAGATTACACCACTGTCTCCCAAAGTGAAGGATGCATTGACAAGACTGTCTCCACAAAGGTGATGTAATAGAAAGTGTACAAGAATATGCTGAAATAATTAATTTAAAGGTGTGACCTGCCTCACTAAGCATAAAGGGAATATGCACTGCTGTCTTGGGCTTTGGCTTCCAACCTCGACTTCCAGACTGGACAGCATACAGGCCACTTACAGAGCTAAGTATCTCACCACTGTCTCTCTGTAAATCAATGACTTATAGTGTCTCTTTATGCATGGTGGCATGGTAACTGAGTTTCACATAAATTATTATTTACACACACACACACACACACACACACACACACACACACACACACACACACACACACACACACACACACACACACACACACACACACACACACACACACACACACACACACACACACACACACACACACACACACATTTCTCAGGGAAGGCTAGCAGAATTCTTTAATTCTCCACAGCTTTCTTCCTAACCTGGTAGCACTGCCACTGGTGACAAGTAATCTGTAATCTGTTTGCTCTAAGAGAAAGCCAGATATGAAATCCATGCATTAATATCTCCTTCACTGGCTGTCTGAAGCAGTCTTGGAAGAATTTGCCTTAAACCTTGCTAACCAATAATGTAGATAATGGTTGCCCTCTGGGCAGATAAACAGCACTGCATAAACAAAGTTATAATAAATAATCACTAGCACATGTGCTCAAAGGTATATAATTTGACAATAAAGAACATAGTGCAAATGCAGAGTAAAATATATGAAGGTTGGCACACAAGGAATATTAAAAGAAAAGGCAATAAACATAGATAGGATTCATAAAGAAAACCAGAAAAACACCAAGGCATCATCCCCATAGCTCAGTGAAGCTAGGATTTACAGACTTCAAAACTCACAATAATTAAAATAAAATAAATAAAGTAAAATTTAGGCAACAGCTTGAAAAGCTTCATGACTCCAATTACAAGAAAAAAAAGTTAAGCACTTTTGTCACATTAAATACAAGGAGTTTATCAGAACTAAAAAAACTGTTGCCATTTTCCAGTATATATAACACATACAAATAAAAGTCACATGACATCTTAATTGATAAGGCATCAAATAAAAGTTGAGGTTAAAGTTAAATTGCATCATATTTAAAACAATAAAAATAAAATGGACAAATTATTAGAGGACATTAATAGCTTGGACAGTTATATTAAAAAGGATTATTATTTGATGTTACGTTTCCTGACTATTGCAGCACTTTTAAAAGTGTTGATGTCAAGGCTGACAAAATTAAATATAGGAAATGAAAAAAGCTGAGCAGGGATGATCTAAATTACACTAATGGAACAGCATGTCCTATCCCTAAAGCTAAAATATTTGTACCACCATTGGAACATAGTAATGTTATTAATGAACATACTCAATACATTATACAAAAACCAACAAACAGTCCTGGATAAGAAGCCTCTTCAGAACAAATCCAAATGTCTAAGAAACAGATGAGGCTCGCCACAGCAGAAGTATAAAAATAAATCCTTTAATAACTGCAGTGTATAGTAAGTGCTTTCACGTCTACATAACGCTTCTTTAGACTTTAATACCTGCACTAAAACACATCCATTTAAATAGTACTGCCTGTAGATTTAATCCACTCACATTCAGTTCAATTACAACTTAAAGAGACGCATTTAAAAACATATACACTTTAAAATCAACAATAAAAAATTTCTATATATACATATATATGTGTGTCTAACAGATGTTATCTACCCAGAACTGCTAACCAGATGGCAGAAGTTAAATCTGGAAATGAGCTACGGATATATCAGTTTATTAATAGAACAATACAAGGATATAGAGAAGTCATTAGTACAAGAAATTATGGTCATGGAGGATGACCTTAAAAATCTTGTTAGTAAGGAAGAAAAGGAAATGTTTGTTGCAGACATCACGCTAAGATTACAAATACTATTGTAACAAAAGTTCCACGTGGAGTTAATGCTCCTAGGTTAAGCCACGATACAATAAAACAAATAGAACAAACTAGGAGCAATGCAATGAAGGGTAGATGATCCAGAATGTAGCAAATCCTTCTTCCAAAAATGACAATCCAATATGCTCAAAACGAAAAGTTTAATTCATGTGCACAATATCAGAAGTGGTAAGCGCTTTCGCAAATGCTTCATCAGACCAATAAACAATTAGCACAGCAGGGTTTAAATCATGAAGCAGGCGGGAAAATTAGCAACAGTTCATCACTTTTAAAGCTATACACTTCTATATCAAGAACACTTATAATAAAAACATTTACATACAATTCAATTGATAAATTCAGTTAAGAAACAAGACATGAATGTCCATAAAACTTCATTTAAAAAAGTGTGTACATAAATCAATGCTGCATCTAATTCAATATATAAAATTTGATCGTAGTTACTTCGATGTAGCTAATAACAGGGAAGCATATGAATATATACACATCTCCCATCTACTACACATTTAAAATTGTTGATCATTGATGCAACATATAAAAAATATGTAAATATATACAGTATACCACAAATATATGTACACCTTACTAACTTACTAAAAACTATTCTAAATAAATAAATAAACATTTAAAACCTAACCTATATTCAAAAACTAATATTAACACATGCAATACAAAAGAAATCTAAGCTTACTTATTCATATCTTAAGTCTCCTAGCCTTCAAATAAGGTTTGATGGGAACTTTCCCATTCAAACCAGGTGGTTTGTCCGACCTAAGTTTAATTATCCAGTCACTTTCTTTTGTTTCTGTAAAATTGCACAAATCCCCTTTTCTAATTGACTCATATACTCTTTCTAATATCCTAAACTTAAAGGCATGGTCTGGGCCAGACTCAACAACATGTTTGGCCAGGGCATTGTGTGGGGTGCCCTTCCTGATATGGTACATGTGTTCACGCATTCTATCTCTGAGGCATCTATTGGTTTTGCCAACATAGAATGCGGAACACAAAGTACAAACAGCCAGATATACCACATTGATGGACATGCAATTGCCACTGGCACGAACATTAAACTGTCCAAGACCACTTGGATGAACAAAAGTGGGTTCTGAGTCTATACATGAACAAAAGTTACAATGCTGACATGGAACTGTACAGAGAGTGGTCTCTATTCCACCACACAACTTAACTCTGTGGTAACATAATAGGCTCTTCAGATTCTTTCTATTCTTGTATATAAATCTAGGTCTATCTCCTACTACATCTCTAATAGCTGGATCCACTGACAAGACATGCCAGTGTTTACTTATAACATCCTTGATGTTACCTACATCCTTCGTGTAGTAGACTGGACAGGCAACACCTCTCAACAACTCACCCCCTCCTTCCTCATTTATTCCCAATTCTCCAGATCTATTTGAAAAGTAAGGCGCAGCTCTTCCAACCCTCAAGGTGTTCATATCTAACATTCCTACTGACAAATCTTGTTCAGTGTAGCCTCTCTCCCTTAACATAGAGGTAAGGGTATCCAATTCTGAGCTATAACATTCTTCTATTGGATTATACCTAGAGGCACGCATTGCCTGACCCCGGACAATATTCTTGTAAATATAGCCAGGGTGCATGCTATTGCGATGTAACAAGGAGTTTCTGTAACAGGGTTTCCTGTACAACCCAGTATTTACTATACCCCCTTCCAGTTTCTCTACATAAATGTCGAGGAAAGGTAACTTGACCTTGGATGACTCAACAGTGAACTTCAGGAAATTTGTAGTGTTATTCATATCTCGAGTAAACTCTGCTAGTTCCTCTGCTGACCCCTTCCACAGGAAAAACAAATCGTCTACAAAGCGCCTGTAGAAGGGGGCACATTTACTATACAGGTGATTAATAAACATATGTCTAATTTCCCATTCCGCCATAACCAGGTTGGCGTAGCTATTGGCACACGAAGTGCCCATAGCTACGCCATCCCTTTGGAGAAATAACTTATCACAGAAACAAAAAACATTCGATTCCAATATTACCTCTAAGAAATTCATAAGTAAATCTACCTCCATATCAGTATGTTCTGACATCCTTCTCAAATAACTACCTACCATCTCAACTCCTACGTTATTAGGTATCATTGTGAACAGAGACTGCGCGTCCATGGTGACAAAGGTGTAGTCAATGTCTGTTGTAGGTACTCCTAAAAATGCATATAGATCTATCAGAAATTGTTTAGTGTCCCGTAGGACATAGTGGTTATTATTCACTGTGCCTCTCAACTTGTGTTCAACATAGATGGAGAAGGGTTCTGTAGACCACCCTCTCCCTGCCACAATCGGCCTATAAGGTGGATTCACTGGATCCTTGTGGATCTTTGGTAGACCTTGAATGGCTGGTATCAAGGGATGTGTTACTCGTAGGAACCCAAACAACTCCTCTCCAATAACCTCACTTTTCAGAAGATCTATCAGCATATCCTCCACTCTCTCACAGATACTAGTGACTTGTTCCATTGAAATTATACTATAAAATTTCTCTTCACTCAACATACTCAGCATGTCACTATTGTATCTGTCCATGTCCAATACTACCATCCCTCCACCTTTGTCAACTGGTCTCATGACAATATCTGAGTTTTGGCGTAGGTTGTTCAAAGACAACCTCTGATGGTAGTTTAAATTAGTAAATTTGTTAGTGCATCTTACTATATTAGAGGGTCAGCCCAGGTTGGAAGGTTTGGAGACAAAGCCAGAGAGGCAAGATTACATTGGTTTGGACATGTGCTGAGGAGGGATGCAGAGTATATTAGGAAAAAGATGGTAAGGATGAAGCTGCCAGGTAACAGGAAAAGAGGAAGGCCTAAGATACGGTTTATGGATGTGGTGAGAGAAGACATGCAGGCGGTTGGTGTGACAGAGCAAGATGCAGAGGACAGGAAGAAATGGAAACAGTTGATCTGCTGTGGCGACCCCTAACAGGAGCAGCCGAAAGACGAAGAAGAACTCTCCTAACAAGAACAATTGTCCTAGATTGACAGTTACACTCAGTGGGCTTTAATTAACCTATAATGAAGGTTAATCATGCTAAGACACAAGGTGCAGTTTACGCGTCTACTTACATTAAATGCTGTCTGTTTTTGTCTTTTTTTAAGCCATTGAGAAAAAACATAATCTGTTTTTACTGCCCATATCAGCTTGTCTCCACAGAAACATGAGAAACTGACATAGTAAGATGCACTAACAAATTTACTAATTTAAACTACCATCAGAGGTTGTCTTTGAACAACCTACGCCAAAACTCAGATATTGTCATGAGACCAGTTGACAAAGGTGGAGGGATGGTAGTATTGGACATGGACAGATACAATAGTGACATGCTGAGTATGTTGAGTGAAGAGAAATTTTATAGTATAATTTCAATGGAACAAGTCACTAGTATCTGTGAGAGAGTGGAGGATATGCTGATAGATCTTCTGAAAAGTGAGGTTATTGGAGAGGAGTTGTTTGGGTTCCTACGAGTAACACATCCCTTGATACCAGCCATTCAAGGTCTACCAAAGATCCACAAGGATCCAGTGAATCCACCTTATAGGCCGATTGTGGCAGGGAGAGGGTGGTCTACAGAACCCTTCTCCATCTATGTTGAACACAAGTTGAGAGGCACAGTGAATAATAACCACTATGTCCTACGGGACACCAAACAATTTCTGATAGATCTATATGCATTTTTAGGAGTACCTACAACAGACATTGACTACACCTTTGTCACCATGGACGTGCAGTCTCTGTTCACAATGATACCTAATAACGTAGGAGTTGAGATGGTAGGTAGTTATTTGAGAAGGATGTCAGAACATACTGATATGGAGGTAGATTTACTTATGAATTTCTTAGAGGTAATATTGGAATCGAATGTTTTTTGTTTCTGTGATAAGTTATTTCTCCAAAGGGATGGCGTAGCTATGGGCACTTCGTGTGCCAATAGCTACGCCAACCTGGTTATGGCGGAATGGGAAATTAGACATATGTTTACTAATCACCTGTATAGTAAATGTGCCCCCTTCTACAGGCGCTTTGTAGACGATTTGTTTTTCCTGTGGAAGGGGTCAGCAGAGGAACTAGCAGAGTTTACTCGAGATATGAATAACACCATGAATTTCCTGAAGTTCACTGTTGAGTCATCCAAGGTCAAGTTACCTTTCCTCGACATTTATGTAGAGAAACTGGAAGGGGGTATAGTAAATACTGGGTTGTACAGGAAACCCTGTTACAGAAACTCCTTGTTACATCGCAATAGCATGCACCCTGGCTATATTTACAAGAATATTGTCCGGGGTCAGGCAATGCGTGCCTCTAGGTATAATCCAATAGAAGAATGTTATAGCTCAGAATTGGATACCCTTACCTCCATGTTAAGGGAGAGAGGCTACACTGAACAAGATTTGTCAGTAGGAATGTTAGATATGAACACCTTGAGGGTTGGAAGAGCTGCGCCTTACTTTTCAAATAGATCTGGAGAATTGGGAATAAATGAGGAAGGAGGGGGTGAGTTGTTGAGAGGTGTTGCCTGTCCAGTCTACTACACGAAGGATGTAGGTAACATCAAGGATGTTATAAGTAAACACTGGCATGTCTTGTCAGTGGATCCAGCTATTAGAGATGTAGTAGGAGATAGACCTAGATTTATATACAAGAATAGAAAGAATCTGAAGAGCCTATTATGTTACCCCAGAGTTAAGTTGTGTGGTGGAATAGAGACCACTCTCTGTACAGTTCCATGTCAGCATTGTAACTTTTGTTCATGTATAGACTCAGAACCCACTTTTGTTCATCCAAGTGGTTTTGGACAGTTTAATGTTCGTGCCAGTGGCAATTGCATGTCCATCAATGTGGTATATCTGGCTGTTTGTACTTTGTGTTCCGCATTCTATGTTGGCAAAACCAATAGATGCCTCAGAGATAGAATGCGTGAACACATGTACCATATCAGGAAGGGCACCCCACACAATGCCCTGGCCAAACATGTTGTTGAGTCTGGCCCAGACCATGCCTTTAAGTTTAGGATATTAGAAAGAGTATACGAGTCAATTAGAAAAGGGGATTTGTGCAATTTTACAGAAACAAAAGAAAGTGATTGGATAATTAAACTTAGGTCGGACAAACCACCTGGTTTGAATGGGAAAGTTCCCATCAAACCTTATTTGAAGGCTAGGAGACTTAAGATATGAATAAGTAAGCTTAGATTTCTTTTGTATTGCATGTGTTAATATTAGTTTTTGAATATAGGTTAGGTTTTAAATGTTTATTTATTTATTTAGAATAGTTTTTAGTAAGTTAGTAGGGTGTACATATATTTGTGGTATACTGTATATATTCACATATTTTTTATATGTTGCATCAATGATCAACAATTTTAAATGTGTAGTAGATGGGAGATGTGTATATATTCATATGCTTCCCTGTTATTAGCTACATCGAAGTAACTACGATCAAATTTTATATATTGAATTAGATGCAGCATTAATTTATGTACACACTTTTTAAATGAAGTTTTATGGACATTTATGTCTTGTTTCTTAACTGAATTTATCAATTGAATTGTATGTGAATGCTTTTTATTATAAGTGTTCTTGATATAGAAGTGTATAGCTTTAAAAGTGATGAACTGTTGCTAATTTTCCCGCCTGCTTCATGATTTAAACCCTGCTGTGCTAATTGTTTATTGGTCTGATGAAGCATTTGCGAAAGCGCTTACCACTTCTGATATTGTGCACATGAATTAAACTTTTCGTTTTGAGCATATTGGATTGTCATTTTTGGAAGAAGGATTTGCTACATTCTGGATCATCCACCCTTCATTGCATTGCTCCTAGTTTGTTCTATTTGTTTTATTATATCACGCTAAGATTGTCTATTCGTGACAACAAGCAATTGCTTGACAAGAAAAAGAAACTGGAGCATGATTTAAATGATTTTTGTCAGGGTCAAGTCTTCTCTTGACCTAGAAATAATGCTGGTTATACTGTGAATAATGTACATGGCACTCACAGTGTCAATAATAGAACTGTTGTGGCTCATAATACTGCATCAGCAGCTACACCCACCACCATGATGTCAACGCGAATATCCACACCTATTGATTTAATGAGAGCACCCACACCTACCGATTCATCATTATGTGGTGATGTAGTATCCGAGGATGTAGGAGAAGGCCCGTCAGGGTGCACTAACAACAGGCCAGCAACAGCCATGGTAGATGCTACGAGGAAGGAGGAACGTGGTTTGGATAAAAACAGTCGTTGCTGATAAACTCCCGGCGTTTTCTTTTACTTTTCCCATCCGACAGATGACATCAGTCAGATGGTCGCCGCAGGGGCATACCAGAAAAAGGAAGACATCAGGAGAAAGACACGAGTTCCAGAAAAAGGTACTTTGACCAGTAATGAAGACTTAGTAGTAAATATATCCAATTATACTTTAACTGAAAGTGAGAGGTCTCTACTTAATCCAGGCCTCTCTTTTATACCATCTAAATCAGAAGATATAACTAAGATTTTGGTAGACATAAGAATGTTTACCAGAAAGATTAATTTGAGAATGTTATTTGGTGACAATGATATGGAAAGTAGGAATGTATTTATCAAGGCTTCCACTTTTATTTCCCAAGGACATCCTTTACTAGAAACGTTTGAGAAAGCGTGTAAGCGTTACTTAGTTAAACTTTATAATTCAAGAAGTAAACCAGATTTTTATAATTTGACTCATGATGAATTCCAAGCTATTAAGAAACTGCAGGATAATCACGACATAGTGATTAGACAAGCAGATAAAGGTGGCGCTATTGTGATTTTAGACTGTGATATGTATACTAAAATCATGATTAACATGTTGGAAGATATTGAGACGTACCAAATATTGAATAGTATGCAGCTAGATAGATTAACAGTATGCACTCAGAATTGTATGACCTCCTTTTATGCAGCACTATTGATGGTGATTTGTACAAATATTTTTTGGTTGAGAAACCATTGATTCCTACTTTCAGAGGACTTCCCAAAATACATAAAACTCTAGTAAACCCACCCATGAGACCTATCATCTCAGGTGGTGGGTGGTTAACAGAACCTGCTTCTATCTTTGTTGAGAAGCAGTTTAGACCAATAGTGGGCAGGAATAAGTCTATATTAAAAGATAGTCAGGAGTTCCTAGAGAGTTATGGTGATTATGTGTCTTCAACAAATAATGTAAGTAATGAGTTATTAGTTACTCTAGATGTTGTCTCATTGTTCACCTCCATTCTGAATGATACAGGAATGGAGTTTGTAAGACTTCTCTTAATTGAACAAGGAATCTCTAGGAATATAATAATCAGAACCTTAGCATTACTGGATTTGGTGTTGTATAATAATGTTTTCCTGTATAATGGCACATATTATTTACAGAAAAAAGGGGTTGCCATGGGCACCCCTTGTGCGAACTCATATGCTAACCTTGTGTTAGCATATTGGGAGAGGAATTACATTATGGCAAATACTTTATATAGTGACCAAATTAAGTTCTATAAGTGTTTTGTAGAGTATGTCTTCTTTACATGGGCTGGTACTGAAATGGAGCTACGTGAATTTATTAACTGCATAAATGGTACTACTGACTTCTTGAGGTTTGAATTTAAAAGCGCTGATGTCATGATAGAATTTTTAGATACACAAATAATTAAAGAAGACAATATGATACATTCTGAAGTAAACAGGAAACCTTGTTGGAGGAATAGTATTCTACATCGCAGTAGTATGCAACCCCAACACATCTATCATAATATTGTAAAAAGTCAGACACTCAGACTGTCACAACTTATCACTGATGATGAAAGTTATAGAATGAAGCAAGATATGTTAGCTAGAAACTTTTCATCAATAAGATACAGCAAGAAAGAAGTGGAAGGAGTGTATCAAGTAAATCCGCCCATGAGAAAGGGAAGAGGGAAACCTCTCCTGTATAGGAATCGAGGGAATATAGATAGTATCAACAATAGTGATCAACGAATTAAGAGAAATATGATGGTAATTCCTTACTCTAACAAAAATTTGAAGATCAAAGATGTCATTAATAAAAACTGGGGGGCATCTTAACCACTGATGACAGAATTGCAGAGTTAGTGGGTCCTCAACCTAATTTTTCATATAAGAACACAAAGTCATTAAAGAGGTTATTGTGTTGTGAAAATAACAAAAAAGGGCTTGTTCCATCCAATAGACAAGGTATCTTCCCCTGTAGAGGAGGCAATCAATGTGTTTATATGTCTGGTAATAATTATTTTACACATCCAGCCACAGGCTATGAATACAGATTTAATTTTTATGCTGATTGCAAATCCAGAGATTTAGTATATCTGACTGTCTGTCAGACATGTCAGTCTTTTTACATAGGCAAAACTAACAGAAACCTTCATGAACATGTAAGAGAGCATGCATATGCGATCAATAGAGAGGATGATTGCAATGCATTAGCTCAGCATGTCTTAAATGTAGGAGTGTTACATAAGTTTAAATTTAATGTCCTAGAATTAATAAATAAGACAGACAGACTAGGTGATATTAGGAATCATACTGAGGAATGTGAGAACAGGTGGATAGTAAAACTTCAGAGTTAGAGGGGACATGGACTTAATGAGAAGGTGACTCTGAAGCCTTTTCTAGCAGCACGTCCCTATTCACATTGATTTTAGTTCTTCATTTTTTAGTTATATTAGATAACATCTGTTAGACACACATATATATGTATATATAGAAAATTTGTATTTTTGGTTTTAAAGTGTATATGTTTTTAAATGTGTCTCATTAAGTTGAAATTGAACTGAATGTGATTGGATTAAATCTATAGGTAGTACTATTTAAATGGATGTGTTTTAGTGCAGGTATTAAAATCTGAAGAAGCATTACGTGGACTGCAGTTATTAAAGGATTTATTTTTATACTTCTGCTGTGGCGAGCCTCATCTGTTTTTTAGATACTCAATACATTGCCAATAACAATTCACATCTGAAAGCTGACAATGGCGATCACCACCCTACAAGTGACACCAGTGATTTTCTTAGACCCTTCACATCTTCCCTCCCGTCACTCTCAGAGACTAGCACAGAAAAAGATGTATTACCAGATGGGTCACAAGAAGAGCTCCATGAACCACAATTCCTATTCCACCAATTATCAGTGGAAGAAATTGGGCCACTACTAGGTGTGGATGGGGATGATTTATTCTATCCACCCTGTTTATTCTCTGACAATGTGACTACTTCAATGGAAAGTATATCCTCTGTAGTTATACATGAACTTGGGGGGTTAAGACTTTTTATTATAGTCAAGAAACTATCAATGAACAGCACTTTAATTTATTTAGTGGGTCTATATTATATTTTCAAAAGTTTCAAACATCAAACACCATATGGTCGACACCATATGAGCAATGTTTGAAATTTTAAAAATATAATAAAAAAATAAAAATAAAAACTATACTTACCTAAATGCTTTAGGCAGGGGGACAAGCCCCCCTGCACCCCCACTACTTAAATATTCCTACTCTGAGATCGCACTGCATTGAAGGAAAGGGAAAATATTCCCTATGGTGATTTCCATGTTATGCACATGACGTTTTGATGTTTCGACCAATCGGTTCGCTCAATACATGTTCGCCGTTTACAATTTCCGATCACGTGACAAGAACCCTTATTTAGCAAGGGATTTACTTTTGTCCTGAAATGTAAAATTGATATAGCCAACATACTGCTGGATTTAAAGCTATATTTAAGAAAATTAAATTTAAAAGTGTTGTTACAGGAATATCCTTTTATCACCCCTCCCCACAATAATAAGTCTCAAAAATCTAGCACATATAACCCTCCTTTACACCCAATATTGCCTTTTTTGAAAAGTTGTGTGAAAACAACACTAGAAAAGTAGCCAAATAATGCAATAATCCCTCTTCAATGAATTTAACTAAAGAATAATGAACCTTAATTAATGAATTAGCAAACAGCCATGAGCTTAGAATAATGAAGCCTTACAGAGGAGGTGTAGTAGTATTGATGGACACTATTGACTATCTGGCCAAGATGTATGATTTACTCAGCAATGAGTTTCACTACACCAGGGTATCTAGAAATGAGATTAATATTTTTTATCATAAATTGAATATATTACTTAAAGACCTTTTTGATCAAGGCCAGGTAGATTACAAATTATACAAATATTTGATGGTGAAAAGTCTGATGATAACAGCCATATATGACATACTTAAAATTCACAAAGATTTGAACAATCCTCCTATGTGTCCTATTGTTGTAGTAGCTGGCTTCAGAACCTATTCATTGGCCTTTTTTGTGGATGGTACCTGTGTTGGTGGTGCTGCAGTAGCATTGTTGCCTCACAATAAGACATTGTCCTGTTCGATTCTCAGCTAGACCGTCTTCTGTGTGCAGACATGCGTGAATGGGCGTACCTTTGTTGAAGGCTGTGCATCAGGGCTGGCAACTCAGTATGTAAAAATCTACTGCCAATCATTAGCGGACCGGAGTTCCCCTGTGGCGACCCCTAACCGGGAAAAACTGAAAGACACAACAACAACCATGAAAAATTTCCTAGAGAAATGCCCATACATTTTAAAAGACTCATGGTATTTCTTGGGGCATATTAAACATGCATTTTACCATATTGACTGGCTTCTAGTGACCATTGCTATCATAAATTTATTTTCATGCACCCCTGATCACATAGGCATTAAATGGTTTAGGGAAGTCTGTACTGGATATGATTTTCTAGATAATATCCAGGTTAACTTGTGGTTGAATTCATGCAATTAGTGCTAGAAAATAATTTTCTGAATTTTGAGGAAGAATTCTATAAGCAGACAACAGGTGTCGCTATGTGTGTATGCACTTCCCTCATATGCGAATAGTATACTTTGGTACTGGGAAAAGCATTTTGTGTTCAACACTAAATATATACATTATGTTGTTACTTTTTTGCATTTTTGGATGACATCTTTGTAATTTGGAGGGGAAATGAGGCTGAGTTCGAAAATTTGGAGGGGAAATGAAGCTGAGTTAGAAAAATGTATATTATATATGAATTCAACTGCTGAATTTCTCAGATTCACATATAACTTTTCAGCTACAGTTATTATCTCGATGTCACCCTATCCAAGAACATTTTATTTTATTTATTTATTTTTACATTTGTTAACCTGGTTAGTCTGTCTAGGTTCTTAGAAGCCATTTTTCAGCAGAGACCCGAGGAGAAAAGCTCCTCAAAAAAAAGGTTAAGTAAACAAATAGTAAGAACAAAGATAAACACAGACCACATTTTAAGTATACATACTTCTGAAGTAATTACATAACGTGCAATAAAGGAATATATAGGATGGATAGAATATGTTCAACTCTGAACTGTATAGGACATTTGCATATTTAAATACTTTTTTGCATTTCAACAATAGCCATCCATAACATAAACAAATAGCTTAGTTAAAGGACAGATGGCAAGGATATCTAGAGTAGTTTCAGATAATGATAGCTTTATATTTGAAATTAATATTATTATGGAAATGTTTATGAATTGAGGTTATCCTGTGGAAATGCACCAGGAGATTAAGGAAGAAGTCATTGTTAAATGACATGACAAGTTTTACTCCATCTTAGGGATAGGTATTAATAAGGAACAGGCTGTTGAGATAGAAAAGGTTATGAACAGACCATGATTATGAAGGATGGTCCTGGCTCCAATATTATTAGGCATATATTGATTAATAGCTAGAGACTCATTGAGAGTGATGAACAATTAAAAAAGTTTTCGGTGGGGCCCCACAGTTTACATACAAGAGACTACACAGTCTAAAGGAATGACTAGAAAGAAATACTACTGCATTTGACCCTATTGATTCCCTGAAAATGCTTAAGGGCATGGTTAAATGTGGGACATGTGTACAACGTAAATATATTTATTCAGGTCGAAATTTGAAGCTAAATACTGTTCCTTTTGAGTTTAAATTAACTAGAGCATGTAATTGTAAATCTGCAGGTGTGTTTACATTGCTTTCTGTGACTATTGTCATTCATTCTATATTGGTAAAACTGAACACACATTAAAGAAGAGCATATAGGAGCACTGTTACGACTTAGAAAATTGTAATGATAATAGTGCCTTATAGAAACATGCTTTGAATTGTGTAGACAACAAAAAGTTTTTGTTTTTTATTTTATTGCAGGTTCTTTTTAACCCTAGGAGTGGCACATAGAAAAAAGAACTTGAGCTTCATGAATTTATGTGGCAAATAAGATCAGACGCAAGTAGCCCTCCAAGCTTGAAGAATATGGTGTTACTTAGCAGTGTTCCTAAATTAGGGACAGACAAGCTGTAAATGTCTGCATTACATCAACACTTTTATTCTACAGAATTTGTTTTTATAAGAGATAAATATATATATTTTTTATTTTATTTCATCTAACCTTCTAATAGCTAGTTCATTAGTTAACAATTTACTAGGTGGCTGCAATAAAATTGTTTTAAATATGATGTAATTTAACTTTCACTTGTATTTGATGCCTTATGAATTAAGATGTCATGTGACTTTTAATTGCATGTGTTTTAGATATATATATATATATGTATATATATATATATATATATATATATATATATATATATTGGAAAATGACAACATTTTTTGGGTCTGATGAACTCCCTGTACTGAACGGGATGAAAATGCTTAACTTTTTGTGATTAAAGTCTTGACATTTGTCCTATCTGTTGCATCAATTTTATTTTATTTTAATTCATATCAGTTGTGTTGTCCATAAATTTTAGCTTCACTGCATCTACGGGGATGGTGCCTTGGTGTTTTTAAGGGTTACCAGCTGTCTCTTTATTTAGGCATACTTTCAGTTTTGGTTGCTATTCATGCAGAAAGACTTAAGCTCCAGAAGTGTAAGTTTCCTGACTAGCTTTCTACAAGAGTACTGTCCTTAAATAAACAGATGGTTCCACTCAGGGAAGACAAGCATCATCTGTCACCCTCTACTCTCTTTTCATTATACACAGTTATATGAAACACTCCAAAATTTCTCTGACATCATCATTGAGTTGAAGGAAAAAGACGTAAACTACATATTTTACTCTAACAGTCATTAAGGCTTTTGGAAACATATCACCATCTGTTTTTCCTTGAATCTTGAATTACAGTTGCATTTTAATTTTTTTCCTATTGCCATTCCAATGGTCTTTAAAAGCAAAGAAAAACAAAAGCAAAACTTTATTGTCATTTAGACCATGCAACCAAAAAGTGAACAGCTGAATGAAATTACATAACTCTAGCTCATTTATACAAAATACAGACTATTTACAACAAAAACACAAGCACGTAAATCACATAAACAACATACACACACATAACAGAGTCCCAGCCAACTGAAGCTCCATCTCCACAACAGCAAGACCAATCCAATTCCACCAATCCAACAGAACAAAGTCCAGATCAGCATACATCCAAGCTAACAGTCAGATCTCCACTATCTGGCCCCATCCAGGCAAAAGACAACAGTCTCCACAATCACAGTCATCGTCCGCCATCCACTCCTACACCAACCTCATCTCTGCCAGCAACGCTCCAGTTCCACTTTCACAAACCACTCAGATCTGGCACAACATACACAGACACACACACACACACACACACACACACACACACACACACACACACACACACACACACACACACACACACACACACACACACACACATACACATATATGTGTGCTGATTTAAAAAAAAACATGCATGTTTCAATGTTCACAAAGTGTTGACTTTGCAAATGTTGATATGCTGCTACGTATGCCCCATTAACAATATCTGCATAAGCAAACCTTACATCTAAAAAAATATAATAAAACATTATTTTTTGCAGGTGTAAGCCCTCCTGCACCCCCACACCCCCTGCTTATTATATATATCTATATCTATATATATATATCTATATATATATATATATATATATATATATATATATATATATATATATATGGGAGCACTTGACAACGTCGACAGCTGAGAACGCCAACAAGGAGATCGCCGACACCAGAAGATCGAAGATTGAGAAGACCGACGGATGAAAACCCCAATGCTGAGAAGACCGACGGATGAAAACCCCGACGCTAAAAAGACTAACATGGGAAAAGGCTGTGTAAGTATGCAGTAGTGACGGATGTTAGGGTGCGAGTAAGGTAAGTGTGCGATATTGATGGTGTCTAGGGATACGGGTGGGTTAAGTGAGTTAGGGTTAGGGCGCGGGTTAGGTAAGTGTGCGATAGTGATAATCTTTGGGTTAGGGGTGAGTTAAGTGAGTTAGGGTTAGGGCGCGGGTTAGGTAAGTGTGCGATAGTGATAGCCTTTGGGTTACGGGTGGTTTAAGTGAGTTAGGGTTAGGGCGCGGGTTAGGTATGTGTGCGATAGTGAAGGACCTTAGGGTTAGGGTTTGGGTTAAGGGTGTAGATAGTTGTGTATGTGAGGTTTAGTGTGTGTTTGTAAGGATTTTGGTGTGCTTGTGTTGTGTGTGTGCTTTTTGGACAGGGGATTTGTTTTGTTTGTTTATTGTCGGTATTGTGTCGGTATTATGGTGTGTCGGGCATGTGAGGTTTCGTGTTTGTGAACGTTCGGTTATGTGGTGTGTCTGATTTCGTTGTCGGTGTTGTGGTTTGTCGGTGTTGTCAGGTAGATCCATATATATATACATATATATATATATATATATATATATATATATATATATATATATATATATATATATATATATATATATATATATATATATATATATATATATATATATATATGTATATACTAAGTCCAAGATGGCACAATGTTGGAGAAAGGGCATATTTCACTACCCCAGGAACTGTGTGATTTTAGAAACACCTGTTATCCATCTGTATAGTCAACTAAATTTTGTTAACTAAATAGATGTCAACTAAAGACCGTGTCTGCAAAATTAAGTGGACACACACACACACACACACACCTATATATATATATATATATATATATATATATATATATATATATATATATATCTATATATATCTATATATATATATACATACGCACACACACACACACACACACACACACACACACACACACACACACGCACATATATATAGACATATACAGATACAAACATACGTACATACATATAGACAGATATAGATATAGCTATCTAGGCATCTATTTATGTGCATTATGAAATATTTCATACATTTCACCAGTGTGTTTAATCTAATAAAACTATCTAACTTACCTTCTGTAGAAAACCCATTTTGTCAGTTCACTAAATCAGTCAAAAAAGGATAATTCTCTTTGCTTTTGATTTTGCTGCTGTTTAGAATAAGCTTTCAGAGTCTGTACAAAAAGATGTGTTATAAATATAAAACAGCTGCAGTATGAGACACACTACTTAAATAACTCATGGAAGCACAGTTGTGCTCAGGTGTCAGAGAGTACTGCCAAACATTTCCCCAACATTTAGTACCTAGACTAGCAATCCCTTCTGCCAACACTAGTTGTGGAACTGATTACTGCTACAATGACCATCCTGTAAACTTAGTTATAGTAATGTCAATAAATATCATTAATAGCTAAACTTAGCAGTGCCATAAATTTCATAAGAATAAGAAGATGGAATATATGATTTAGTTTCAAAAGAGTGGCAATGAGACAGAAGATAATCTACTGGGGTCTCTGTGGAATGCTGTACATCATAGTGATAAAACACAAGATGGCTTGTTCAAACTGATGGTACTTATCATATCACACACTAACAAGGCTTTGCACAAACAGTAAAACCAGTAAATCTTACACATCAGCAGGCACTGGAAGAGTATTATTGCTGCATGATGCAGGTTTACTGTAGCATCTACACAGATGAAATCAACAGTATGATGCTTGCAGCTTTCAGTACAGTTTGTATTGCCTTGTGGTGTGTGTTGTTGGATGGCCATATTCTGTTATTACAACCTGTTGTCCTCTCATTACTATTTGTTAACTCATAATTGATTCAGTAGGAAGGCAAGCTTCAGTCTGCTGTACTTTGTTGCTGTCAATTTGCTGTAATGACACAATGCATTGCTGCAGTCAATATGAACCACCCAGTATGGAACAAAGGCATTCTACTGCAAGCCTTGTTGAGGGTCACTGCTTTTCATGTTTCCCTTGCAGTGTTGCATGCATGTCATCCTGGCAGATGACATCTGGAGGTGAAGTCTTTCCACTGGTTGGTATTGAGTTCATGTGATGTTTCCTTGGCAATGTTTTGAATAAAGCCATTTTGCTGCTTGATTTTACATGACACACTCAAATACTGATCATCCAGTTTGGCCTGAATCACATTGTAATTCATGAAAATATGGCTAAGGAAAAATGTGAAAAACCTACAAACCAAATGTGCAAAATACATAAGGGGCAATATTCGTGAAAGTCCTTGTAGGTTCCGTGTAGAGCCTACACAGAGGCTTTTTGTGCTGCTGTAGCACTGTATAGAGTGCACGATCCCTACATTATTAATGGGCTTAATGCACTCTACACAGTGTGAGCAGCTTGTTCATGTGCTGATATGAATGAGCTTTCAACTGCTTACACGGAACAAGTTTCCTTGTAAGCAGTGAAGTGTGTATAGATGAAAACTAGCATTGGTAAACCATTAATGAAATGGTTTACCAATGCTAGTTATGTTTTCTTAGTTATTTTTAATGTAGAAATACATATTATGTGCTGTAAAAGTACATAAATGTAATAAATTAATTTTTTTATTTTTCCATTTAAATATTATCATGCATTTGCATGGCGTGCTGCTATGGGCAGAAGCGCTAAACCTTGCAAAGTGAGGATAATCCAAACATGGGCAAAGGAACCAATGAGTCATAGCTGTCAGGTGGCCAATAATTAATAATGCCTACTCATTATTATGTGAAGTTTAAGCGTAGCTGAGTGGGGTGGCGCACCGTGGTGCATTACTCAGCAGTGCTTAAACAACTGTGAAGAGCTTTATAGAAATGTATAGCTGCAAATTTGAATGTTGATTTAGCTTAGTGGTTAGAGATTTGGCATTGCTTGCAGTAGTTCACGGTTCGAATACCAAGACAGGCCATTCGGTTTTTACAGGGGTGTTAAATAAATTTGTTAGAGTCAGACTGTAAAAATCATTGAGTTATTCAAAAACAATGTCAATCAATAACAAACAATAATGCAGGAGAACTCAAGTATCTATAGCTCTAATACTCTAATGTACATTAGGAGGCAAAAAACCATACACAAACTTGTACAGAATTTTGTCTGCTTTATTGACAGAAGACACCATTTTTATATATGTCATTATCAGTTTTGCCCACCTCACTGGCGTGGTCAGTGACAGGGTCTTTACATCATAGTAACTTATGAAAAAGTGCTGAGGTGGTGTTTTTCAAAAAAGTCTTTTTCCCATGAGAATGTTACAGCCTTGCAAGCACCTGGTCAGTCACGATGACCTCCTGAGGATGTAGCCAATTCAAGGCTCTTAGATTAGTTCGAATACAATAGATGTATGTCTTCTTTAATGCCTCTCTTTGTCTTTCTTGTTCACCAGCTGGGCACTATCTCTGATAGTGCGCACAAGGCTATTCTTCTGGTGGAAGCAGGCAGAAGATACACATGCGAACAGATTTATTATTTTCTAACTTTGCAAAATAATCTTTACTTGAAAGTCATGAGCCAGGCTGTGCTTGCACGCTGCCAAGGCCAAATTTCTGATTACACTGCAGCTTGTGCTTCAAGCAATAATATGCAAGTTTATTTCTACTATTATTCTAGTAAGACAGAATTAAATGCATTATATACTACTTTTCAAACTTTGTTCTCCATTATGGATTTAAGTACATTTATTCCTAACTAAAGCACACATTTCTCTATATATTTGACCACACAACTTATATGTGTTTGAATGTTTGAATACACATTTTCCCAAGCAGCATACATTGTAAATATATTCTCTAAGCAGCATACATTGTAAATATATTTTCTAAGCAGCATGTATAGATTTTTCTAACATTCTCCCTCCTGTTAATGCATTTTATTCTATTTGAAACATAAACAATATTATTTCATTCCTCAGCCTTTCCCTTTCAAGGGCTTTCAGCTAAGTAAGTCATTTGTTTTATATTTCAGATAGGCTTTCACTTGGTATCAACAAATTCAATTCCATATCTTGGTACATAGTTTCAGTCACTGATACATCAACTAAGTCTTTAACTAATTTTTTCACACAGGGTATCCCAGCAGACACATGCTCCAATTATGAGCAGTACTACACAAATTGCAATCAGAATGTTCATAAGGACCGACCCCCACCCCCCAAACAGATTCTGGAAAAAGTTCGTCAGTGGGTTTGGGCCTGGTTCTGCCATTGCTGACACCTGCTGTATTACCTCCAGGTGATCATTGATTTCATGCTGGTTGTCTGGAATGTACGCACAGCATTCTTCTTTGATAAGCGCGCACGTACCACCTCTCGCCGCTAGGGTGAAGTCGAGCCATTCGGTTCTGTAATACAACTGTTCTCATTGCATTCATTTCATCAGTCACAAGTTCAAGAGCGGAAAAAGTCGCATTGCTCATTACTTCGAGGAGTTTTGACAATTTCCTCAGTTCCCAAATTGATTTGACTGCTCCGTAGGCTGGGAATATCCCAGCCCAGGATATAACACTGTCACTCAAGTCCATATGGGTCAACTTTTCTTTGTCCTTCACGGCCGAATGATCCTTCCAGCTTGCTTCAATCTTACCCACTGGATTAGTAGGTTTTCTGACTGTATTTTCGGCTTGCTGAGCTACATCTCTCACATTACGTATTTTACCCAGGAGCAATTCTGCAGTATGTCTTATGGCTGGAACCAGATAACCCAAAAAACAACTGCCGGACCAATTCTCAGGTAACCATTTATAGGCCTTTTTCCCACAAACAAAATAACAGTTTTCTACTTTTGTACTGATGCGGGTTAACCCTGAATGAAACATTTTCTTATCTATAACAGATAATTGTCTATATATTTCAGGAGTTTTTTGCACATCTTTCAATGTTGTTTTCATCAAGCTTAAGTATGAACCATAATTCGTGCTACAACTAGTACCTTGATCTACAGGTTTTATATAACATTTGTAGGACACAGTTATGTTACAGTTACTCCAACCAACCTGGAGTGTATCATTTTTAACAAAACAAACAATACCTTTCTGAGTAACAGGCAAATATAATGCCACTTTGTCTTGTGATCTCACAGTGCCTGTATCAAATAATAGGTTTTCCCAAGTTTCATTTATCCCCAAGGGGACAGCAGACATCAAAAGTCCTCCATATGCTGTGGGTATTGCAGTACAAACCCAGCAATTTGAAACGTTCATAGTCTCTACATAGACTCGTTTCATAGCCAGGTATGTGTTAAAATTTGGGTGCCAGTCTATAGCCAGTCCTTCATCACGTTTTATTAATTTCACTTCTGTAGTTATATGCAAGAAAAACCATAACAACAAAAAGGTTACTACAAACATAGTTAATAAGTGTATGATCAGTAGGCCAGTGAACCAATGTCTCTGGGGTTGTTTCACATTTTTATTCATTCTGCCTCTGGCCATCCTGTTCTTGTGGTATGTCAGTTAAAAGATGTTTATCCAGACTAAATTTCCTGACAGGTTTGCAGTGGGTCAAATGAACCCAAGATGATCTCTCAGCAATTTTTACTGCAGTAGGTGTTGCCAATAGTACCTGGTACGGACCTTCCCACTTTGGACTCGCCCAGTTCTTTCTTTTTATGATTTTCAGCCAAATCCAGGACCCCGGGGTCAGCACGGCCTCCGGTTTTGCTTCTTGTTTATCTGAAAAAGAGTTCAACTGCAAAACAGTCTTATTTGTTAACAATTTCTTCATATAACTAGCTAATGAGCCATCGGCCTCCAGCTCTGCAGGCATGAGGGCCTTCCATTGTGGCACACAATATGCCCTTCCAAACACTATCTCAAAGGGGTCAAGCCCTTTACATTTGGAACAGTTCTCATGCTCAGCAGTGCTAAAGGCAGACAGCAAATCCAAGTCTTTTGAGTCTCACTCATTAATTTTCTCAACTTGTTTTCAAGATTCCATTGTACCTTTCCACCAGTCCTGCTGACTGAGGGTGATAAGCACAATGGTTTTTCAAAGAAATCCCAAAAAATCTCCCAAGCTGGTGAATTGTCTGATTTACAAAATGTGTTCCATTGTCACTATAAATTCTTTCCGGTATGCCAAATCTAGGAATGATTTCTTTCACTAGGGCTTTGCTACTGTTGCTGCATCCGGATTCCTGGTTGGAAAAGCTTCTACCCATTTTGAAAACATATCTATGATCACTAAACAGTATTTTTTCCCTTCACATTTATTCAGTTCTATGAAATCCATACAAATAGTATGGAACGGATAGGGTGGTGTTGGAAAGCTCCCTCGCTTTGGTTTAAATGCTCCTTGTGCATGATGCTTGCTACAAATATGACATGTTGCACAAAATTTTTGTGTATAATTCGTAAATCCGTATGTTTGGAATGTTTTGTTAACTAACTGTACCATCCCCCCTGTTGAGACATGGCTCTGCCCATGACTCAACAAAGCTGCATATCTAAATAAATTAGATGGCAATATGGGCTTTTTCTCTTTGGAGATGTACAGTCCCTCTTTAAGGATTGCTCCTCGTTTTATCCACTTTTGCTTTTCTGCTTTTGTAGCTAATGTCTGCATTGTTTTTAACATTTCTAAATCTAGAGTCTCAGAAGGTTGTAGTTCATTTAAAAGCACAGTTTCTGGGTCTGAGGCAGCTTGCTTCGCAGCTGCATCAGCCCGAGCATTCCTTTGAAATTCTATCTTGTTGTTTGGTATGGGCTGCACATTTACAGATAGCTATTCTAGTGGGTAACTGAATAGAATCTAACAGGTTCAAAATCAATTGTGCATGATTAATCGGCTTGCCAGTAGATGTTATCATTCCCCTGTTTTTCCATTGTTGTGCAAAGACATGCACTGTAGAGAAAGCATACTGACTGTCAGTATATATGTTAACACATTTGTCTTTCGCTAGAGTGCAAGCACGTGTCAAAGCTATTAATTCTGCTGCTTGAGCTGACAGGTTATGTTGCAGGGGTTGTGCTTCTATGATTTCGTCATCAGTCACTACTGCATAACCCACTAGGTTTTTTCCTGTAGGACCTCGTCTACAGGACCCATTTACAAAAATGTCACCTCTGCGTCAGCCAAAGGTACATCAGTAAGATCTTGTCTGGGTGTGGTTATTTGTTCCATTTCCTGTAGGCAGCTGTGTGGTGTGCCATCCACAGGAATCGGAAGTAATGTCGATGGATTTAATGTCGTGCAACGTTCAATTGTCATATGGGGTTGACTCAATAGTATGGTCATGCAAGAAAGATGTCTGGCAGGGGATAAAAAAGCTATTTTTTCTTGCAGTAAAATTATCGCAACTGCATGAGGTACTCTCAACGTGAGAGGATGAAACAATACCACTGAGGCTGAAGCTTGCACTGCCATAGCTGCTGCGACTACTGCTTGTACGCAGGGTGGTAATGATCGTGCCACCGGATCTAACTGTGATGAATAGTAGGCTATGGGGCGTTGCTTGCCACCATGTTGTTGCGTCAGTACTGACGTCATATATCCCCGCCTACAATCTACAGTTTGGAAAAATCTCTTATGGTAATTCGGAAGCCCTAAAACTAATGATGAAACTATCAGTTGTTTTAGTCTGCAAAAGGCTGCTTCTGCTTCTGGAGTCCAGTGCAGTGTTTCTTGTGCTGCCATTGGTGTTTTAAATATTAAATCAGCCAATGGAGCCGTTTCTAAAGCATAATTCGGTATCCAACTTCGACAAAAATTAGTCGTTCCCAAGAAGGACATCATTTCCTTTTTGGTAGTTGGTCTAGGTGCTTGTAAGATAGCTGTTTTCCGATCTTCATCTAATGTTCTGCCTTCTTTGGATATCACATAACCCAGGTATTTAACCTGTTCTTTCCAAAGTTGCAATTTATGTTTATTCACTTTATGCCCTTGTTCAGCTAAGAATTTCAACAATGCTATTGTATCTTCCCTACACTGCTGCTGGGTAGGGGCTGCAAGCAGGATGTCATCTACATAAAGTAGTACTTGGCTGCCCCCTGGTGGAGAAAACCCCGCCAGGTTGCTAGCCATCTCTTGTGCGAATATTGTTGGACTTTCACTATATCCCTGTGGTAGTCGGGTGTACGTATACCTTTTGCCCTGAAATGTAAATGCAAACCAATGCTGGCTGTCAGGGTGGATAGGTATTGAAAAAAACGCATTGCTAATATCTACCACGGTGAAATATTTTTGTTGCGGCTTCAAATCATTTAACAAGGTATGTGGGTCTGGCACCGTAGGTGCCCTTGGTATTACCGCATCATTTACAGCCTGTAAATCTTGTACCATCCGCCATTCCCCGTTTGCTTTTTTTACAGGAAATAGAGGAGTATTACATGGTGAATCTAGGGATTCTACCAGTATCCCTTTCTTAAGTAATGCCATTATGATAGGTTTGATTCCCTGTTCCGCATCCTTGCTTAAAGGATATTGTCTTCTCTTTGGTCTAAAGGCCGATTTTGGTGTAATAACTACTGGCCCTGCTGTTCGAATAAGTCCTACATCTGATTTTCCTGTTGACCAAAGAACATTTGGTATTCCACTCAAAGCTTTTTCTTCTTCTTCTATCAAGAACGCCAGTCAGCTGTCTTCACTTTGTTGTAAGTGTACAGCTGGGCGTGCTTGCGTTAACCAATTTAGTTTTTGTTTCTGTACTCCTAAGTCCGATAACTCTAAGTCAGTTAGTCTCTCCCATCTTGTCACTTTGTCACCCAAGTCTACCCACCTAACATTCTTATTTTTGGTTAGGCTAACATGTGGTAGTTTATTGGATTTGTACAACTCCAAGAACTCCTGAGGTAACGAACAACTCACTACACTGTTGCCCTCAGTGTCCCAGTATAGGGTCCGTAGTATTAGTCTATTTGCGGGATTCCTGAACAACTTTTGTTCGTATTCTTTATCAGGTCCTGATGTGCTACAATAATATAGGGTACAATGTAATAAATGTTGTTGGTCAACATCGAGGGGAAGCACCTTGCTGGTGGCTACATTCATCAGTTCCTTGGTCACTGCCCCTGGACCGGTTGTAACCAGATCCTGGCTGTACCAATAATAAGCCTCACCCTCCGATCGTACTACAAAAGTATCAGTTTGTCTCTGTGCCTCCATACCGTTCATGGTAGGGACTACTGCTATGCCAAAAAGTTGCATAAGATCTCTTCCTAATAAGTTCATGGGGCATTTGGCAGAAAGTACTATTTTACTTCTTTGGGTCATGCCCGAGACGGGGTCAGTTATTGCTATATCATGGGAAAGTGGTTCCCTGTACAGCTGTCCGTTTGCTGCTTTTACTAATATGTAATCAGGTGACTCAGAATGTTCCGGTAACTTTGAAGGATGTATCAAAGTTCGTGATGCTCCTGAATCACACAAAAATTTGACTTCTCTCCCTTCCACCAGAAGTGTAACTTCCGGTTTCGTGTCTGCTAAATAGAGCTCTAAGCTCAGTAATGCCAAATCCAAAACTTCACTCTCCCCAACTTCTACATCCGGTTGCATGTCATTTGTCTCTTCTAAGGTATTTACATTATTCCCCTGCTCATTAGTCTCTCCTGGTAACTGCTGAGCAGCATAACTGTCATATAGTCAATCCTCATCTTCCTTATCCTTTTTTTCCACAGGTGCCTTGCTCCTGCAATCCCTTGCCAAATGTCCCTTCTTACCGCAATTGAAGCACTCACCTCTTTTCTTCCTGTCCTCATAAATTTCTGAGTTTCTGTCAGAGCGTTTGTTACCCTGAGTATTTCGCTTACCCTTCTTGGCCGTTTGTACTACAAAAACTTCCGCACCGTCTTCAGCTGTGAAGACCTGCTTTCTTTTTCTTTTTACTGTTAAAATGTTTTTCGGCATGTCTAGCATATTCTAACAAGGCTTGAAGCCTACTTGTTCGGTGATCTATCATGTGCTTCGTGATGAAGCTATTGATAGGGGCAATACAACCTTTCAAAAATGCATTCTTCAATTGTTGTTCATATGAGCTATCATTCTTTTGATTTTCGGGAATAGGCATGCCACTATGGTTATTAAAACATTCTAATAATCTACCATAGTATGCATCTACTGTTTCATTATCTTGTTGTACACATTGGTTAATGCAAGTCCAGTCTGCCCTAGGTTTCCATTTTTCAGTAATGCGGTCTGTAAGACCCTTCAATCTAGCATCTAGTTCTGCGTCACTATGTGGGAGTGGCCTGTGTTGCGTCACGGGCATTCCAGGCGCCACAAATCATGTGCCAGTCCGGACCTAAAATTTGTCTAACTACTCTTTCTACCTCTTCCCCATTTAAGTGGTAACTCAATCTCATGCCCTGTAAATCCTGTAGAAATTTCTCAAAATTAATTTTTGGATGGGAATTCCTTCTGTAGCTTTTCGGATGTCTTCCGGTGTCCATGGTCTATACACTAAGAGAGTTGAGGCCTGGCCCTCCTGTCCTGCCTGTGGGTTTGGTACTTCTATTAATGGACAGATTTCCTCACTCTCATCTAATAAACTTCCGCTTGGTTGAACATCTATAAGCGTTTGGCGTGTTCGGGATCTAGTCCCGATAGGTTCTCTTACAAATGGTTGTCTTAATATCCCTGTTGTCTCTGGGTAACGTGGGGGGGGTCCAGCCCGCCCTCCCGCTTCATATTCTAAGTAAGGCATCGGAGGAGTTGGTAGGGGAGGGACCGATGCTACTATTATGTTATTATCCTCTTTGTCTAAAAATAATGCCTTTGCATTTTTATTTTTCTGTTCCCTTCGGTTCACTTCCTCAATCCACCTATGTGCTTGAGGAATGCCCAACTGTTGTTGTTTTTTTGCCTGACCTTCTGCGTCAGATTTTAGCTGTTTCAAAAGTTTTACTAATGATATTTTATCTAATTTACCATCAAAGTCATACTTGTTAACCCATTTTGAAAAATATCTCACATTATCTGCTCTCTGTAATTGCATGTATTTTGCATCTTCTGTTAGGGGCGGGTCACGTGACCCTTTAGTGCATTCATTTCCCATGTCTCTGAAAGAGAAAAAAAGAAGAGAGAGAGAGAGAAAAAAAGAACTGTTACGTAACCCTTTCTCTTGTACCACGTGATATCTTATTCCCCGTATTCACAGTAGTGTCTAGAATGACTGTTTACTTTGCTTTGTTTATTTCCTGATCTATGACTCAAGATACAATACTTCGACTACCTCTCTCCCTGCTATCACAAACCTTAGCAATAGCACAGTGTAACCTGGTCCCTGATCTAAAACAAAAACAAAGAGAGGAATTCTGCTTACCCGAGCCTCCCGCTTATGTTTGATATGCTTTTTAGGATCCAGTTTTCCGCTTTTCAGCCACAGATCAGACAAGTAGACAGCCTCTTTGGACACGACAATTCAGTCGGAGGTCTTTCCTTCTTCTGCGCAGATTTCGGTGCCACCTATATATTCTGACCTGCAGCTTACCAAGGGAATTCCGGCACGATTAGGACCAAAATGTTAAATAAATTTGTTAGAGTCAGACTGTAAAAATCATTGAGTTATTCAAAAACAATGTCAATCAATAACAAACAATAATGCAGGAGAACTCAAGTATCTATAGCTCTAATACTCTAATGTACATTAGGAGGCAAAAAACCATACACAAACTTGTACAGAATTTTGTCTGCTTTATTGACAGAAGACACCATTTTTATATATGTCATTATCAGTTTTGCCCACCTCACTGGCGTGGTCAGTGACAGGGTCTTTACATCATAGTAACTTATGAAAAAGTGCTGAGGTGGTGTTTTTCAAAAAAGTCTTTTTCCCATGAGAATGTTACAGCCTTGCAAGCACCTGGTCAGTCACGATGACCTCCTGAGGATGTAGCCAATTCAAGGCTCTTAGATTAGTTCGAATACAATAGATGTATGTCTTCTTTAATGCCTCTCTTTGTCTTTCTTGTTCACCAGCTGGGCACTATCTCTGATAGTGCACAACTATTCTTCTGGTGGAAGCAGGCAGAAGATACACATGCGAACAGATTTATTATTTTCTAACTTTGCAAAATAATCTTTACTTGAAAGACATGAGCCAGGCTGTGCTTGCACGCTGCCAAGGCCAAATTTCTGATTACACTGCAGCTTGTGCTTCAAGCAATAATATGCAAGTTTATTTCTACTATTATTCTAGTAAGACAGAATTAAATGCATTATATACTACTTTTCAAACTTTGTTCTCCATTATGGATTTAAGTACATTTATTCCTAACTAAAGCACACATTTCTCTATATATTTGACCACACAACTTATATGTGTTTGAATGTTTGAATACACATTTTCCCAAGCAGCATACATTGTAAATATATTCTCTAAGCAGCATACATTGTAAATATATTTTCTAAGCAGCATGTATAGATTTTTCTAACAAGGGGAAAGCATTGTGAAATAATGTGTTATTTATTTAATGATGCAGTAATTGATACGTGTTAACCAGGGCAGTGTAAGCTGGTCCAAAAGTCCAGTGTCAGTGGATATATGATGGGAAATCACCCATGTAAATACAAGTGTTCCAGGCAGTACAGTCACACCCCAAAGTAATGTAATCAAAGCACATAGGGGGACGTCATGTAAAGAAAAACATATACACTTAATAATATGTCATTAAGGAGTAATTAATTTCCAATTTGTTAATTTCCTTTAAATCAAAACTGAGCAATATTTAGCAGTGCTTAGCTCTGCTTAGCCGGTTTGAGCATTACTAAGAAGTATAATTGTAAGTAGCATTCAGCCCAGCTAAGCAGATTTGCACACTGCTAAGTACTGCTCAGCATTTGCCACTTTAAGCACTGGTCAACTCAGCTTAGCAGGTATGCACACTGCTGAACTGTGCTCAACATTTTCAAAAATGGTCCAATGATGGAAAAGGGCAGGAATATGGCCTTATTTAAACCACACAGGTGGAAATACAGCAAGAACCTATTGTAATTTGATCACTGCAGGAGCTATGTCTGGAGTTGGAGAGGGAGTGCGCTTTCAGGCACAGCCCTGGGGCATTTTGGAGTCCAGGGTCATGGCTGGGCTCCTTGTGCAACACCATGATGACAGACTGCTGCAGGGCCTGTACCAGGCCTCTCAATACAGATGTGAGACCTTGGACCATCTGGCACATGACCTCACCAGTGCCACTGGAATCCCATGAACTGTTGAGCAGGTACAACATCACTATGTTGACTTAAAGCCGAGAAAGGAGGCACTCTTAGTCCAATGAATTCAAGATGCTCGAGATGGGAATGCCCCACTAGTTTGTAAGTATTATAACCATAGCTGTACCAAATTCTAGCCTGAGTATGTGATAGACAGGTATGCAATAATGGTTGTTTTTTTCCCCTATAGCTGTAGAGGAGAGACATAGCAGAGAGATGGGCAAGGCTGTGCCGAGAGTCTGGTGAATACAGATCTATCCTGCAGTATATAGTGCAATAAATAAGAAGGAGTACATTGTTTACTGCCAGTAGGTATAGTGTGTTCTGAGTGTACTGAATAAATAAAGTTTGTTAGACCAGTATTGATCTACAGGATATGGAGTACTACTGAATGTAGAATCTCAACTATAGTAAAGCACTGTATCATGTTCTGATGAAGCTTTGTATTCTAAGGTGAAAGCACACTCAACTGTTACTGTTTGTGATCGTGGCAAGAAATACTGTCTGCATTTTGTGTACTTGGATTGAAAGGAATTCATTCATTCATTTATCCGGACTACGTGGTTCTGCTTCCATATTGCCTTGGAACTGTTGTGTTACTGTGTCATGTTACTCAAATAAAGATTTATGACACAAACTGTTGTGTTTAATCTGGTATGTTGTTGAAGAAATAGAATGTGTACAAATACTTCACAACAAATATGGCTTGGACAACATGCATTAACTGAGGTTGTTCTGATAACCAACTGTTATGCAAAACTGTAGATTGTGGAGCTGTTAAACAATATATAAATAAAATATGAAATATGTCCTGCACTAAGATCTGAACCTTGAATAGTAATGTGTAATGTATTATAGTGTGTCTCCTGCAGCATTGCCTTGTGTTAACTTTTGCATTCCAGATCTTATTAGTTCAAAGGATTAATACACAGTACACTATCTGTCATGCATAAATCTCAGGCATGTATGTTCAACTGTCACCACAGTCTTTGGTGACACTACACTTAGATTACAAGGTCAAACTTTTTACCCAAGAGACTACTAGGCAGAAATCAGTCAAGCAAGAGACAGTGGTTCCCCAGTAGCTCAGTGTGATGAGGAATAGCATTGTCATTCATTTCTGCACACCCAGACCATGGTTTCAATCCAGGGAGTGGTACTAAGATGTGTGCATATTTACACTCAAGTAAACTTGAAAATCTGTAGAAGCAGGCAGGTAGTGTTAACAGATATATTCTATACAGGGCTTACAGGTAAAGAAATGTTTGTAGTAGCTGTATGAAGGGTATACTAATAAACCGTGTACAACTATTCCACTGTCCAACCCCATGACTGCAAATGACAGCAGGATAGGTACATACAGTATGCACTCTTCCTGATACATGCCTCTTAAGTGTCATGGCTAGTGGTCACTGCTGCCAATAACATTGGACACAGATATGAATCCAGGTGAAGTATGTCAGCAGCACACTCACACAACATCAGTGCAGGGGTAAATCTTCTTTGTCATATATGTAACCCTGACATGTACGAGTCCCCTCTAGTCATGTACCCAGAGTTGTCATAATTTGCCCCATACCATTGCAGGTTGGCAGTTTAACAGTTATGTATGTGCTACAGAAGCTATGGGCCATAGGTAGCTGTAAATTGAGGACAGACCTGTAGAGTATTGAGCAGTACTGTTGTGAAAAATAGAAGCCTATACAGTTGTTAATGGACTTTTTTCCTCTCCCCCCACCCCTTATTTGTATCAATAATTATTATTCATATACTACGGGTATGTTGTTCTCTAAACCTAATGTTGGGACTTGTGTTCTATTATTGTTCATATATTTAATTGGATGCATATTAACATACCTAGTTCAAATACCATTGTTGGTGGCCTATTACTGTAAATGTAACTGGCATGCTGTTACAATGCTGATTGTTATTCCATTTATGTATATATTCTGTTTGTTATGCAATTGTTTCATTTCTATTGTGCTGGGTTAATTGGAACACCCACACATGCTGTTATAACTAATTTTGAAATGTTTTGTTCATGACTAACCAATACATTTTGAAAAACCTCGACACCATAGCATGTTAGGGAAGGCAGAACCCAGTGGATCCACCTGTCCTGACTCACCTGGCCACAGCACTGGGTCCCAGCACATCTGGGACACAACCAAGAACTGCCTCCTCTGCTGGTCCTGCACCACCCTCTAGTGGAACCGCCTGAGGGGATGGAGCCAGTCATCCTCGGGTGCGGGCATGGAGAAGAACCCATCACCCACAAAATGTTCTGAAGTATGGTGCACAGGGTCAGCCAGACAGAGGTGGATGGATGTCTGAGCCAGATCGGGGGCAGACTGGTGCACCTCAAGGGGAAGCCTGCCCCTGTTGCCCAGCCATCAGCAAAGTCACCTTTGGGGCCGTGAAGGAGCAGTGGTGACTGCCCATGAGTGGGGACCTCAGTCCCACTTTTTCCATCTGAGGACACATGCAACTCCTATTCCCAACCTCCCTGCCTGCTGTCTTGTCTGTCTTGTCTGTCTGCAAAAGCAACCTCTCCTACTCAACTTATTTCCCCAAGCATACCTACAACCTCCACTCTCACCTTAAACACTGTCCCATACAAAGCTCTCCATTTTGTCCCCAAGTACACTGACTTCAATCAATTTTGTCCCATACAAAGCTCTCCATTTTGTCCCCAAGTACACTGACTTCAATCAATTTACCCATGAATTACTCAACCAATGTATGTTGCCCACACCCCCTCTGTGTGGTGTGAGTCTCTAAATTCCAAATTGTCCACATCATTTACAGCTGTTTCTGCAGAATATGCTATCGTCCTTTCCTACACCCGTCATACACATCCCTAGCTGCCTTTCACATTTTTTTCCCTGCTTGCCCCCATTTCACCACTTTCCTATCACCCTTTTTTTATTTTTTTGAAATTAGCATGGGTTTAAGTGGGAATAAGCAGTGCTAAGTAAAGCCAAAAAGGACTGAGTGCCTCTTGGAATCATTTACCATCACACAAACCCATGAAAACCCACTTAAAACTGCTTTAATCACTCCACCTCAATCAGCCCCTGTTTTACCCAGCAACAAAATAACCATCCCTGGCAGTTCCCGAATCCAGGACTCTGTGCACTACTGTCAGAGCAATGTACCACTCAACCATATGAGCTGTGCGAATGTATAATGCTTTTTTAAACATATCATACTTTACAGTCATTTAGCAGTAGGGAAAAAAGATATCACTGCCAACTCTTGCATTCAGGACCCTCTACACTAGAGTCAGAGCAATGCATCACGTTGCCAAATCAGCTCAGGGAGATTTCTGATGCACATACCTCTCAACCTCTTAGTGCAAGAAACTGGATGAACACTGACAAAATGGGGGACAGAGACCCAACAATAGGCACATATTTTACATAGTCCAGTTATACATATAAGAAAGTTGCTAGGGTAACATGGTTTGTTTTAACATACCATTTCTGAGGGATATGAATTCTGTAACTCAAACTTCTGTCACTATTTAGTACAATCAGACCTCAGATTATCACAGTAATTTGCCAGAAAACAACAAATATTCTGAGGAACAGAACAAAAATATGAGCAGAAACTCTGGACATTCTGTGAAAATATGTACAGTTTTTGGAATGCTGATGCATTTGTAAAGTTATTAGGCAGTGCATGGATATACCTTTAGGGCAAAAAACATCAGTCCCAAATGATGAACACAGAACCATTTGAACTCCGGTCAGGGCAGCATACCAGCAGGCCAACTGCCCTCTTGAATACAGCAACTTAGTTATATGAACACATCCTGGTAGTCAGTCACACAGTACTCTGACATATAGTGGCCAAAATCACTGTGTACTTGGGCCTCTGACATGGACATAGAACCAGTACACAGACCAATAAATGCTGCAAAGTGTCACATGTGACTGTACAGATTTCCACAGAACGTCCAGGGTTATGGTTCATATTTATGGCCTGTTACGCATAACATTTGTGGTATTCTGCTAAATCACTGGAATGATATCAGGATGGAAGTTACTAAATAATAATACACATCGGAGTGTCAGACTTCAAATCCCTCAGAAAATGAATGTCGAAACAAACCCTGTTACTCTAGCAGTTCGTAAGGTTATGACACCAATATTTAAAATCTCTCTCTATTTGTGACCCTTTGTCCACACATTTTGTTGTGCTGTGTATACATTTCCTAAGAGGATGAGAAGTATGCAGACATAGCATGCAAAACTATGGACACAACACATCAGTCCAAACAGTGGACAGTATTTCCACCTACCCTCTGTAATGCTGTAGCTCCAACACCTCCATAATGTCCTCCTCACAGGCCAGGAAGAGAGGCAAGGACCACATGAAGGCCTTAACTATAGCACTGTGTTGCCTTGCCATTGGCTAATAGGAAGGTAACTCAGGTTTTCTGGATGCAATTAGCAAATGGGAGCAACATATTGGTGCACAGGTCATCACCTCTTGATGAGCATTATCTACAAAAGGCAAGCTGATGCCTATGCTAAACAGGTCTGATACTTTCATCAAGAAGACAGACTGTGACTATTCACAACACCTTTTGTAGAGTTATTCTGAAAAAGGGGTACAACACTATGTCATGTATGTCAAACAATTAATTATGTAATAGAATGCAGATGGGGGGATGAAGTAATGGGAAACAGAAATTTAAACAGTAGCTCTCAACAACACTTCCGGGACTGTCATGTTGCATGTTAGTCTGCTGTCCAGCACCTGCAGCCATCCTTTTGGCTACACCTGCAGCATACATCAAAACTGTACAGGGTTTTTGCAGAATGTCCTGATATTTACCTCACAATTTTGGCCATGTTTTCCATAAAAGTTTGTTTTCTGGCAAATTAGTGGCAAATCATGAAGGAATAAAGTCAGAAAATAATGATGTCTGGTACTGCAGATGTCAGACACCTGTGAGTAGGTCACCATACACCACATATGCACCACTCTCTGTTATGGTGTACCTCAGATGTTCCTGGAATGTACACATGCACCTGTAGCACCAATCACCTATTTGTCAGATGTAGGCTGGATGACCTGGTACTGTAATGTTGCCCATAAAGGGCACCCAGTAGTCGATGGCAGTGATGTGTGTGGATACATAACAACACAGTCTGTCACATCAGTCAGGCCATTTCTGTTAATCCTGCTACCACTTCATGTTACTAGGCTATGAGCCATGCAGCAGGGACACAGGTGGTATCCCAAGGGTGTATGTGCTGTTAACCATCCATTTCAAAAGGTTACACCTACAAAGGTGTTGGTAGCTACCCTGCCTGATGTGGACATGGTGCCCATTCCACTGCAGGGTGATTGTGTGTGACATACATGTGAACTTCCAACAAGGCCAGTACATGTCACTTACCAGGTTGAGGATGTGTGTGTGTATGTGTGTGTGTGTGTGTGTGTGTGTGTGTGTGTGTGTGTGTGTGCGTGTGTGTGTGTGTGTGTGACCTGCACTCATGCAGCAAGCAGTCTCAGCAATGTGGAGACCGTGATTTCCTAGCACGGTACAGTGAGGTCACTCCTGAGGAGTATGTATGACACTGGGTAGAGGATTGGCCTTATAGCCTATAGGTGCATGGTAGATGTTTGATGGCCTGGTATTCCCTGGTGGGAAACCTCCATGATGTCCCCAGCTGCTGCATGTGCTGTGTGATGTGAATGATGAATGGTGGATTGTGCACATTAATGGTTCTCATTGGAGGGAAAATGACACATCAGGATAAGAGGGGCAATGCATGCTGTAATGCTGGTATGTTCATGATACTCACACACATACTGTACTGATAGATGACAGGGGTATAATGCGGGTGTTAGAGGTGACTAGTGCTAGCAAATATGCATGTGTATTGTTTGTACACAATGGTAGCCAATGTATGTGGTCCTGTGATGTGTTCCCCTGTTCATGTCTTCCAGGTGGGATGTAACGTAAACGTCACCCACCATACATGTAGTCTGAGACTGTGGCAATCTTAGATTCTCTAAGACTACATCAAGGGTACTGTTGGGGTGTAGCCAGCAGCACATGCAGCAACAAACTGCCCCATGGACAGAACTGCTGGGGACCATCAACAACACTGGACACCACGGCAAGGGCTATGAACAGGTCTGACAATGTGCCACAGACTTAATACACAATGCATGGCAAAGGGCTGTAGCTGTGCACAGGGACAATTCTGGAACTGGTGGAGGGCCTGCTACAGAAGTACCATCAACACCAACAGAGGAGTGCCTCACCAACCTTGGTATGTCACCGCCTCCCAGGCACACATTCCCACATTTGTTGTGGAGGTTGGTGGGACAAAGTCACTAGTTGAGGAACATACATGTAAGGCCTCAGTGGTCATCACGTCAATACTGTAGCATTCATAGTGGCAGCCTCTGCATACCTGGATGCATATGTCAGGTCACACTGCATTTGTGGGTGGGGTTTTGTAATGCATATAAGTGCACACCTATTGTGAATGTCAGTGATTTGGGTAGCATCACAGCTTGTACTGTACATGTTCATCCTGTACCAATACAACATGTGTGCATGTGTTGAGGGACATGGCTAACCTTTGTGGGAGTTAATATAGACTTTACAGAGTCAGCAGATGTCTGCATAGGTGCATAGCAGACTGGCCATGCTGCTAATATATTGTTTTACTGACTGAGGACTATTCAGAGGTAATGTCCAACTTTTGGCTGGATGCAGTCCCTTCACCTATGTTGGGAACCACATACAAGCAATTCCTGATGATTGCCAATACTTGGTGCCTGAATGCAACTATGTTGCCATCCTGGGTACCCAGGCCTGTCATCACAGTCTGTGTGTTTATGGGGTTGGCGCTGATGTGGGACATGGTGTGGACATGCACTTGCTGTATGGTATGCTGACACTGTTGTCTGCAAACAGCTTGAGGCTGGGAGCTTGAGAGCATTCCATACCCACTCCATGGCTCATTGCAGAGTATTAACAGCAGTTTGTGGTTCAATGACAGAGTGCAAAACGCTTACAGTTCACACAGCCTTAGGCTGTACCTACATATTTGGGTGCAGCCAATTATCATTCATGCCTATATACTTGTAGGTTATTGGGGGCACCAGGTAGTCACAGGGCCTTTACATGTATACATATTGCACACACATAAGTGGCAATGAATGATTTTGCAACATTATCAAATGTGGAGTGTAGGACATGACCTGTAGTAACATGAAAATTGGCAAGACATACCATGGCCATGACATGTGCAGCACACAGAACTTCCTCTGGTTTGCTACTATGACACCTTCTTTGTGTTACATTACCTTAGCTTATACTGTTTGTCATAATACTGAGGTCCTGCTGTTGTGCAATAACTGCTCTATGCAATCAGTAAAGGACTGTATGACATTTTTGTTGTCCAATACTCTTGGGACCTCTTTACTGTTTCAGTTGCTGTCACAGGTCACACCTTGCAAACATGGACTGCAATCTGCAGGGTGTTATAGGTGGTGGCCATACCAGTGACCTCTGCATATGTCTGCAGATTGCCCTGATGTTTGACACATACTTTCTTTCCCCCTGTCAAAAAATGTAGGGTTATGGAAGACTGTGGGAAAATTATGACAGAATAACATTGCAGATTGATGACAGCTATTGTCATGTAACAACACATGCACTTTGGAAATTGTGTTCACATGCACAACCTGTTCTGGTATCTACTTTCCATGCATGTCACAACAATATGTGAAGGTTGTGCTCAGTGTTTGGAGTTTGCCCCATTTTTCCATATGGATCTAACCAGATGTCTTTCTGTGCGGGGTTGAGAGGTATGCTAGTGGCCATAACACAGGTAGACTGCTGCAAGAGGATGTACATACACACACACACACACACACACACACACACACACACACACACACACACACACACACACACACACACACACACACACACACACACACACACACACACACACACAGTCATGACCTGCCCTTGCTGCTAGTTGTACAAATGATACCACTGAATATGTAACACAAACACCACAGTGCTACTATAGTGTTGCAGTGTCTGACATTACTATTCAAGGGGGCAGCAACTGCAGGGGCTGTTGAGATTGCCAATGGTGGGTTCACAGGCCCTTAACATGGTATAGCCATCTGAAACACAGACACTCATCTGCATGGGGACATGCATTGAAACACACATGCACACAAAGTTGACACTTTTCCTATTATAAGACCTTCCTCTCTAGTTATGTACAATACAGACTGATATGACTATTGGATGACCCACAGTGCCTTTGTGTTAGAAAATGTGTGACTGTGCTTGTAATGCAGATGCCATCCACTGGCTCTTTAAAGAAATGCCATGAGGAGGGGGTCAGTAGGCCTTAAAATGGTATAACCAACACACACAAGCACACACAGTAGTACAGTTGGCTGTACTGAGATTCAAACATCTACCTATCTGCATATATGTACTATAGTGCTGCCTATTTATCACATGCACCACAATGCTTATAGGGCCAATAAGGTGAATGACTTCAGCAGCCCTTATAAAGTACAGTGATGGGAAATGTACTGGGTGGAACAGGCCTGAACACATGCAGTATCACAGCTGTCACTATTGAGATTAGAACCCTACCTATCTAGTCATTTGTGCTACAGTGTTATACAGTTATTGCATGCTCCATGGAGCCTACAGGGCTGAAGAGTGTCCAAATGTACATCTAAGGTGAATGATATCAGCATATCTTGTAAAGTAGGGCAATGGGAAGTGTACTGGGTGGGAAAGGCCTCATAATACTTTAACCTACAAACACACACACACACACACACACACACACACACACACACACACACACACACACACACACACACACAGGCAGGTGATGTGATATTATCTCACTAGTATTACACAATGGAGCTCACCTTTATGCGGGTAATCTTGTGTGATGGGTGTGGGTAGAGACAGTCAAGGTGTACATACCTATCTGTATGCAAAGGCATATATGCAGAATACAGTTATATAGTCTGATGTGGCTTTAGACATGGGCTGTAATTCTCTAAGCATAGGAGCATACCCAGTATGACCTTCTTTAGTAACAGTGGGACTCCATTCCAGAGATAAATGTACTCTGGCCCAAGGTTTTGTGTGTCACAGCCATACTTCTCAACCTGTTAGTGCAAAAAATCTGGAGATAGCCTGCCAAAATGGGGGGGGGGGGCAATGGCCCAACATAGGGAGATACTGTAAATATTGCTCTTACAAATGTAGAAAGTTGCTAGAGTAACAGGGTTTGTTTTAGCAAACATTTTACTGACATATATGATGTCTGACACTGAAATGTATTGTGTCATTACTTACTGACAGAAATCCTCAGATCATCACAGTGATTTACCTGAGAAATACAAGAAGTATGATGCACAGACCAAACTTATGAGCCAAACTATTGACATTCACAGCAATCCGGTCAGTTGAGAGGTGTGAGTACAGCCAATTGGCTGATGAAGATGTGTAAACAGTCCAGCACCTCAGTGATATACTGGCTGGGGATCTCCTGCTTGTGTGGTATTCTGCTAAACTGAAAAGTCATATCCTGGTGTGGATGCAGAGTGCAGTCTACTGAGCAGAGATGTCCATAATGTGCGGTATATTCCACATAGCACTGTGATTTCTCGGTATGTTAGTAGCAGAACAGTATAGAGTAATGTGATGAACTACAGACAGACATTTGTATTTAGGTTGATAGCTTGATATGAGGATGGTAGGCTATTGGCCATGAAGCCCTTATAACCCTTGCAGATGAGAGTGTAGCCCATGTTATGACATGTCAGCACCCAGAGCCCCTGTCCAGCAGGGATACAGGTGGAATCACAGGACTGTATTTTCTGTTTCCCATGCACTTATACAGGCAGCACTTCACAAGAGGTATTGAGGTACTCAGCTTGATGTGAACAGCGAGTGTATTCCACCGATGGAGGAGTCTGTGGGACATGTATCTCTCACACCAAAAAGCCATATTGATATCACACAGCAGGTTGATGCTGCACCTACAGGTTGATCTAGTGGGTCTTGACTTACACATGTGCAAGAGTCCCATCAAGGCAGGGTCTGGATTGTTTTGTATGCCAGACAGAGGTCACATCTGAGGAGTCTGCATGGAACTCAGTAGAGGGACAGTGGTTTTAGCCTATCTGTGTAGGGTAAGTTTTTGACATCCTGAATTCTCCCTGTGAGGAACCTCTGTGGTCTCTCCAGCTGCTGCATGCATTTTTTGAGGTACATGCCAAAGGGAGCATTGTGCAAAATTATTGGCCTTATAAGGTTAGAATACATGAATATTATGAAATCTTTGTCCCTGGCTGAGATACCCCTTACTTTTGAGTTGGCCCATCTATGAAACTTTCTGTACAATGGAAGCAGCATAGTGGTCAGAATTCAGGTTGCTATCAACCTGGGTGGCCAAATACCTCAGTACTGATTGTGTATGTAGGACATTGTTGTTAATGTGATAATATTTGGGGACATCACTCTCCCCAAAGGGGATGATGATGCATATGAAGGCATTAAGCTTGAGGCCATGTTTCTGGCAGCAGTAATTTGTTTTGGTGAGACACTTTTGTAGGACACCCACATCACTTTTGGAATTGATGACTGTTCCCAGCTTGCAGTCAGTCATCTGCCAACTTGGTCAGCCATAGGCCAGTGTTTTAGGACCCAAGACTGATCCCCTGGGGTATGCCACTCATTACAGGTGTACTGCTTGAGTTGGCTACCCCTATTTTGATTAGGTGAGTTCTATTAATGAGCCAGTTTGCTACCCATCTGGTAACATACGGATCGATGCCTAATTGACAGAGTTTATGTACTAAAGCCAAGTGGGGAATAGTGTGCAAGGCTTTGGTGAAATCAAGCTGGCCGATGTGCACCATCTTTCCCTCATCCATGCCTTTGGGCGCTGTCTCAGGAAAGTCAACAAGATTTCACTGACATACCCCCCCTTGACAAAGGCAGACTGTGTGGGGTCGACTACTTGGAGTTTGCCAGTGTTCCTGTTAATGAGGTCCATGATAATCCACTACGTGGCCTTGCAGATCCAGGCTAGTTAGGCTGATGGGTGTTTAATTTCCTGGATCGGTGAGCATTCCACCTTTGTGTAAAGGGATGACAGTGGCTGTCCGCCACTCAGCTGTGACAAAGGCAATACTCAGGCTCTGGTTGAGTAGGGTGTGTAATGGTGTTGCCAGTTCATGCCTGAGTTCATGTATATTGCAACCTGGGATGTATTCATCTCCCATGGAGGCTGTCTTCTTGGTTTTGAGAGGGCAGTGATGCCCTGTTCCCTAGTGATAAGAATTGGGTTGTCAGGTACTGGGTATGTCCTGCTTTACTGATGGGGGGGACAGAGGGGAGACATTTCCGCTGAATCTGTTAGCCAGTAGATTGGCTATATCTACAGCATTTGTGCATGTAGTATCCTTGACTACCAGTTCTGCACAGATCTAGGAGCTTCTTTTGGGAATGCAGACATATGTGAGGAAGGTCTTATGATTGTCTGTCTTAGATGTGGGCAATTTGGACTTGGAGTTGCCTTTAGTGGATTTCAATCATGCTTTTATTTGTTTGTTCAGGCTAAGGAGAGATTAGTTGCAGTTGTGCACCTGCTCCTTCTCGGTCCTGAACAGCAATATTATCCTTTTGTTATGTAGTTCCTTTATTGCAGATATTTCCAGAAAGGTTTACTCTCCCTTGCAGATGATGATGCTGTCCTGTCAGGTATTCATGATTCCATGCATCTGTATATATATGTGTGTGTGTGTGTATATATATATATATATATATATATATATATATATATATATATATATATATATATATATATATATATATATATATATATATATATATATATATATATATATATATATATATATATATATATATATATATATATATATATATATATATATATATATATATATATATATATATATATATATATATATATATATATATATATATATGCTGGTATAGTAACTTTATGTATATTTGGATGTTGATGCCTGTTCCTCCAGTGGGGTAGGGCACTGTTCAACTGTTTATGCCATCATTCTGATGGTTGTCATCAGCTTGGGAGACATTTTCATTTTATCATGGCTAGAGGGGGTCAGGAGAGATGGTTATATCGAATGTAACAGCTTTTTTATGGGATCTTGCCAGGGTAGATGATACCGTAGGGGTGGTTAATCATGTTGGTTACTGCCAAGTCTGACATATGTGTCACATCTTGTGGGAGTATCAAGTAGCTGTCCTAAGGATTTAACATTGATAAGATGGGGGAATGTCTGTGCATTTCTGTTCTGGCATGGTTGGTTTTCCAATCAATGGTTGGGTAATTAAAGTCAGCCAGGATAAGGGTAAAGGGTTGAATCTTGGTAGATTTTAGAGGGTCAGATATGTGGGGCAGGTATCTTGAGTCAGATATGTTGGCCTGTAGCTACCAATAATTTGCATAGGGGTCTTGTTAATGGTTAACTTCACATGGATTGTCTCATGTGTGTCAGACTGTTTGACCATCCTGGAGGGGTGTGTCTGCCTAATATATATTTATACTCCACCTTCTTGGGCTTTGCTTCCCACATTTTGGGGTCTAGCTGTGTGACAGGATGATTGACCTGGTAAGGATGGGTTGCTCTCTGCAGCTGTGCTCCAGGCTTCTGTGAGTGCACAATTGTCACCATCTTCCGGGGTTATGACTGCTTGCAATGAGTGCATTTTTCTGTTTAGACTCCTAACGTTTAGCGACATGTCCTTTAATTTTTGTTTTGTTGAGGGTTTTATGTTGGTAGTATGGAACCCATGACTTTCCCTAAAATGGCACTATGGGGGAGGCAAGGGCCTTTGCCAGAGGCCTGCAGGCCCAGTGAGACAGTTGCAGGCCATCTCTAGCAAAGCAATGTAGTCTGTCCATCATATCTTCCCAGGCTGCAAGGCAGTGAATCCCCCTGGGATGATGCCAATAAGTAAGCCTATTGTTACTGACAATCATTTTCTGTTTGTAGTGCACCATCATTCTGGGTGTCTGTAGAATGCTGCTGAAGCCTAGGGACATACCTGCATCGGACACATTTTCAACAAGCTGAATCATGTCTGTCTTTCTATAGTTCAGGGAGGTACATCTGACGTCGTTCACACCGCCATGGACTGGGACAGAGTCATAACAGTACCTGTTGTGGAGTGACCTGAGTGCATGTGTGGTATGGCAGATTCTAGTACCTGACAAACAAGTAAGCGTGACTTTCTCCTTATTGAGCCTAGTGAGAGACACATCTGTGTGTCTCACAAAGGAGTCTCTTATGAGTAATATGTTGGGTTTATAGGTTCATAGGTTCATAGGTATATACTAGGCTATCTGCCCGAGGGCATTTACAAGCCTAGCCCATAGTTTTGTGGCTTACGCCACCCCTTTAGTATGGGGAACTATACCCATTATTTTGCTGTGCCTCTGTCGAGCAGTGACACTGAGGTAATCCCTGGGGTATATCTGCGATCTCCCATCCATTGGTCAAGATCTTTCTTGAACAAGGCCAGCGAGGTGCTCTGCCTCACATATACCGGGATTTTGTTCCACAGCATAGGGAGTCTTTGGGTGATGAATCTATCCCTCCAGCACATCCTATTAATAGCCGTGTCGAGGTTTAAGTCTCCCGCACTTGTGGCTCTGATGGATCTAGATTTATTGAGGTGAAGCATATTCATCAAATCTGGGTTTGACATGGCCTTGTATGTCAGGCACAGGTCACCTCTGAGCAAGCGTGCGACTGAATAGAGCTGAAGTTCTTTCAGTCGGGCAGCATAGGACAGATTTTTGAGACCCTTTATCCTTTTGGTGAGGAACTTTTGTGGCCTCTCCAGTTGCTGCAAGTGTCGGGTCAGATACATTCCGAATGGGGCATTGTACTCAATCATTGGTCTGATGAGTGATGAGTATAGGGAAACTATGACCTCCCTTGATCTAGATGTGAATCCCTTCATGATAAGGTGGGCAATGTAGAAGGTCTTCTTAACTACTTTAGCTACATGGGTGTCGAATGACAGGCTACTGTCAACCTGGGTCCCCAGGTCCCTAATAACTTCTTCTGTGCTCAGTGGATTGCCACCTATGTGGTAGCTAGGGGTAACCTTGTTTTTCCTGAAGGGTATGACTATGCATTTTTTGGCATTTAACTTTAGGCCATGGCTCTGGCACCAGTTATCCGTTTCTGTGAGACCTTTCTGAAGGATATCTGTGTCAGATGTGTTTTCGACTACAGCGCCCAGTTTGCAGTCATCTGCAAACTTTGTCAGCCATAACCCTCCTGTGTTTGCTTGTACTTCGGAGAAGTAGATGCCAAACAAGAGTGGGCCCAGGACTGAGCCCTGTGGGACACCACTTGTGACAGGCTTAGAGTCTGACATGGCGCCAGCAACTCTGACCCTGTGGATTCTGTCGCTCAGCCAGTTTGCAACCCATCTTGTGATGTATGGGTTAACATTTAAGCTGATGAGTTTTTCAGTGATACCCGAGTGGGGTATTGTATCGAAAGCTTTCGCCAGATCAAGGTATGCTGTATGGACTGCTTTTCCCTCATCAATGGCTTTGGTGACTGTTTAGAAAAAGTCAACCAAGTTTAAAAGGCATGATCTGCCTTTGACAAAGCCAAACTGGGTTGGATCCAAAGTCTGCAAATTCCCTATGTCTTTGTTTATGAGATCCATTATGATCCTCTCCATGGCTTTGCAGATAAGGCTTGTCAAGCTAATGGGCCGGTAATTTCCTGGGTCGGTGGAGGCACCGCCTTTATGAAGTGGGACCACTGTTGCAGTGTGCCACTCCCTGGGTACGTATCCAGAGGTGAGACTATGATTAAACAGCTGTCCTAGCTGTGGGTTTAATTCCTCATTGAGTTCGTGGAGCACACAGCCGGGGACACCATCAGGTCCCATGGATGCTGTGTTTTTTGCTTTGGAGAGAGCAGTTCTCACTTGGGCGTTAGAGATGTTTGGGGGGCTACAATCATTTGGTATAGATATCTCACCTTTTGGGGGGGAGAAGTTTGCACTGAACCTGTCAGCCAGTATGTTGGCAATGTCTGTAGGATCAGTAATCTTCACATCATTTTGAACTAGTTCTGAGCATGTCTGGGAGTTTCCTCCCAGGTTTCTAACATAGCTGAAGAAGGCCTTATGATTGTCTTTTGAGTCTTTAGCTATTTTTCTCTCAAAGTTTACTTTGGATGATTTTATGAGAGCTCTTAGTTTTTTACTTGTAGTGATCAAAGGTGTCTTACCTTTTAAGGATTTTGCTCTATCTTGTAGTAGCTTCCTCCTTTTGTTGTAGAGTTTGTTTATGGCTGGGGTCCACCAGACTGGACGCTTACCTTTGGTACAAAGAGTCTTTGTTTTGCTTGGGATTGCCTTATCCATGCAGTCCTGTAGGTGCTGGTAGAAGGCATTTGTAAGTGATTCAGCAGCTTGGGTACTGTTTTCCGCCGGCTCGGGGGTCTTAAAGGAGACCACACTAGTTGGCTTTCGAGAAGTTCTTTACTGTGGTCTTTTTTATTTCAGGTGGGGGTGGGATGAGGACCTCCAGCGAGATTAGTTTGTGATCTGATCTCACCAGTGAGGGGTATACTTCCGGTGTTGAACTTTGTGCTCCCATGTTCGTGATGATGAGATCAAGTATGTTTTCTCCTCTTGTGGGGATGGTGACCAGTTGTTCCATGGCATTTGAGTTTATGAATTCCAGGAACTTTTGGGCTAGGGTATTTGGTCTTGAGTAGTGTTCCCAGTCTATATTAGGGTAATTGAAGTCACCTAGTATGATGGTGTTTGGAGATACATTTATCCCCTCCAGTGTTTTCAGGAAAGCCATGTGAGGTTCCTGAGTTTGTGAGGGTGGCCTGTAACATGCTACAATTTGCAGAGCAGTCTTGCCTATGGTTAATTGCACCTGGATGGTCTCCGATGCATTGTGCGTTGCCACCAATCTTGAGGTGTGGGTGTCCTTGATGAATATGGATACCCCCCCTCCTTTCTTGGTATTATCCGGATTTTGGGGCCGGAACGCATGGTATGAGGTAAAACCTGATAGTGCTGGGGTGCTCTCGGGAGCCTTGAACCAGGTTTCTGTCACAGCACAGACATCGATGTTCTCCATACTGAGAAGGGCCTCGAGTGCGTGCATTTTGAGATTGAGACTTCTGGCATTGAGCAGCATTACCCTTAGCTTTTTTCCATTTTTGTGTTCTAGGGTGGTAGGTTTAGAATTTGAGCCTTGCCTAAAAAAGGCACTATGGGGGTGGCAAGAGCCTTTGCCAATATCCTGAATCCCAGGGGTGACAGGTGCAAGCCGTCCCTTGCAAAGCAGCGTGGCTTGTCCAGCATGTCATCCCAGGCAGACAGACATTGGATCCCCTTTGAATGACACCAGAGTTTAAGCCAATTGTTAAAGCTGATCATCTTATCTCTGTATTGTGGCATCATTCTTGGTGAAGGTAGGATACTGCTCAAAGTCAGGGTCATACCTGCCTGGGCTACATAATCAGAGAGCTCCTCAATGTCTCTTTTCATGTAGTCCAAGGAGGTATGTCTCAGGTCGTTTACACCAGCGTGGACAATGACTGAGTCGTATTTGTACCTCTGTTGAGAGACCTGAGTGCTTGCGTTATGTGGCGGATTCTAGCACCCGACAGGCAGCTTACTGTGACCCTCTTCTTACTCAGTCTGGTGAGCGGGACGTCAGTGTGTCTGACTATGGAGTCACCAATGACTAGTGTGTCTGGCATTGTGTTTGGCCTTAAGGGCTGTGGCTGTTTGACACTCTGACTGTGAGGTCTATGTGTTGCAGGTGTTGTGTTCTGAGGTGGTAGTTGTTTGGGTGTCTGCTTTGGTGGCCTCTGCTGTTTTGGTAGATTTTTGCTCAGAGCCTCCCAGTATGTCTTTGTGTGTTTATGTGTATGATTTGAGGTTGTGATGGTACTATGTGAGACTGGGTCTATAGTGTGTGTGGTAACCTTCTCCTCCTGTCTGGTCTTGCCAGTCCTATGTTGAGAGAGCTCAGCCTCCAGTTTGGCCGTATAGTTGCATCTCTCGCATGTATTTGTGTTTTGTGGGAGGAGGAGAGGGTTGTCTGTGTACATGAGGCAATTGTAACATTGCCTCAATATTCCCAGGTTCACCAGCTGAGCAGGAGAGGACACTAGCAACTGATCCCTCGACATGCTAGAAGGAATAGACAAAAATAATTTAAAAGAGATTCCGGGGATGTGGGTGTCCGAGAAATGGGGTTCGCCTTTTTGGGGTACTATCTGGTAAGGCCTTAGTGGTTGCGAGACACCTGGTGTGTGGACTAAGCATGGTCTGTGATGTGCAGGTTTGTGGAGTTCTCATGTGTTTTGGCCTCTGAGGTGTTCTTTGTTTGGGTTTTTGTTTTGCTGAGGACCTCCACTTATGAGGTACTGTTTTGCATAGTTTTGGGTGATGTTTACTAACCCCATACAGTGCAGGGAACCTATGTTACTGCACAATTTGTTCTGATGTGCACATTCTCCATTTGTCTGGCCAGTGGTTCCCCTTCCCCTTATGTGTGTTTCTTTGTCCTTCTGTAGTCCAGTCACAAGTTTTGTCCACAGTGGCTGCTGTTATGTATTTGTATTTCTGATGTGAATGGGGTAGATGCCATATCATCACACACATGGTTATGGACTTCACACCTCTGAGTGTACCTGTTTAACAGGTTGTCCATCATTGCACCACTACATCTGCTTTGGTCCTCAGACAGTTTGTGTTGTATGTTATTATGTGGCTACATGTTGGCCTAGCTGTCAAACCGTCACAGACTGACATCTGGACATGCCAATATATGACAGTCATACACAGTCCTACACATGGGGACAGGGTATTAATAATGTTCTGACAGACATAGGCAGTTGGGAAACCAGTTTGGTATTTCCTTGCTTTTTCTTATGGATATGACATCTGCTTCTCCACTGTCTGCCACTAATGTTTTGACATGAACATTTCTTGTTTTGCAAATAGTTTGGAAGGAAAATGCAAAGTTAGGACAAGCAGAACAAATACATGAGGCATACTTGTGGTCCTTCTGTGACAGCCTGTCATTCCAGGGGTATGGATGGTGGCCAGTGACTTGTTGTCAGTGCTGACACAGTAAGGTGACATACATTTATAACCTGGCAGCACACTGACTTTCAGGTAACTGCTGTCCTACTAGGCACTGTGTAGGTTACTTGGAGCTGTGCACTGTCCATATGTGGGGCCTCCTGTCCCTGACTTGTCCAGCCTTCCTGCAGTAATAGGCATTGACTTCTGGGCAGTGTGTGCAACTCCTACCATAGGTATAGCTGACATGCAAAATATTTGGACCAGAAAGTCTTGGAACATGGACCCTGTCAACCACAGTACTGTACCTAGGCCACTAAGCCACAACACCCAAGAGTAAGTGCTGCCCACATTCTGACAGTATTAACCGTGTATATATATATATATATATATATATATATATATATATATATATATATATATATATATATATATATGCTTTTCTATGAGAACACAGGTGGGCTGGGGGGGGGCATAATTGTTAACTGTACACATTTGCACAGACTGTGCAGATGTTGGCTTTACATGTTGGTTCCATTTAGCATAGAGTTGTGCCTGTCTTGCAGAATACTGGCATATCACTAAAGACCAGAGTGTAATGGCAGACATTTGAGTTTCAGACTTCTTACCCTTCAGAGACTTAATGAAACTTTAAGACCTGCTGTGATATCACTAAGTCTGTAAGAGGAATATTTCATCATTGTCCCTATTTGTGGGCCTTTTCCAGACATTTCTTTATGGTTTTCTACAGCTGACTTGCTGGGAGAGGCTAAGGGGTGTTTATTGGACCTCAACATTTATATCCATGCATGTGACCTATGATCCCCCAGTTTGTTAGTCCCCCACCTATATTGCAGTGAGATTTTTCACCTAGGGGACTGCTGCATACTCTGGGCAAGCCAGTATTGGGTAGACATTTCCTGTTTCCCCACATAGCTGTCAGTTGTCTGCTGCTATTCCAGTAGGCCACTCCATTCTCTTGCATGCATGCAGCAATACCATTGATATGCTACTAGAACATACTACTCAATTCATTTATTGTTACAAAGAGTGACTTACTTTGTGCCTGCAACAGTTGTGAGGATGATGCTTGAGGGCTAACTCTGTCGGATGCACACAGTACACAGCCTATACATGGTAAGGTACAGGTAGTGTGATGTGTGTGGCATCCATTTTACTGTGTGTGCGAGTCACAGAGAGATGTCAGTCCCTGGGGCCCTAGGGTGCCAGTGTATGTGCTATGCTTTGTCTCTTTGCCAAGGCCAGGGCATACTGGGCATGCCTACATCAGCCTACAGGGGCAGGCTCAAGGGGTTCCTCCTCTGAGTTCCCCTGTGCCTGTGGGGACCTTGGCAATGGTGGGGGGGCTGTGTGCCCCTTCCCTGTGATGTTCCTGCTACAGCAGTTTCTGCAGGATCATATTGTGTAGCATGGCAAATACTATGAACATGTATGCACATGTAGCTGGAGAGTTCTGCAGGTCTCCACCAGATATATCAAGGCAGTGGACCCGTCACTTGAGCAGCCCAAACACGCACTCTACAATGTTCCTAGTTTGTGCTTGTGCCTCATTATGGCATTCTTGAGTATGTATGTGTGCATTTCTGATGGTTGCCATCAACCATGGTTCCACTACATAGCCAGCATCCCCCATGAGATGGCCATATGGGATGTCTCCCTGGCAAATGATTGGTAGAGCTGTGAGGCATGCCAGATGTGGGAGTCATGATAAATGCCAGGGCTACGAGCACATACATTCATGATACTGCCCTGGGCATTGCACATGACCTGGTAGTTGATGGAGCAATAGCCCTTGAGGTTGATGTATACTCTACCCTCTTCACCGAGTGGTGCTTTGATGTGGACACAAGTGCAGTCTATGGTACCCAGTACCTCTGGGTAGTATGCTACATGGTGGAAGAGATGCATATTGCTGGTCCTCTCCTCAGGGGTGTGGGGGAAATAAATGTGCTCACTGGCATGTCTTAGATTGACATCCAGGAACTGGTGGAGTACCCCTGATGCAGATGCCTGTGAGACCCCCATGATGTCCTCAGCAGGTCTTTGGAAAGTAACTGCAGCTAATATTCTTAAGGTTACACATACCTTTGTTTCTACTGGGATGTGTTCCCTTCTGATGGGTTCCCCTCTGTTGGCTCTGGGTCTGAGGCGAGGCTGTCAGAGCTCAGTGAGTTGCTGTAGTATGTCCCTGTCCACCCTGTAGCACTCTACTATCTCCAGCTCATGTTGCCCCCGAAGGGTTACCCTGAGTCTGAACACTCTTCTCCTCTTTGGTCTTGGCCTGTTGTCTACATCATCCTCATCACCACCCTCAGTCTGTAGCACGTAGAGATGTAACAAAGTGGCAACAGCCCCTATTATTTTGTCAGTTAAAATTCCCAAGTCTGTACTCCAATGATGCAGAGTTTGTGAGAAAAAACAGACTGAAGGGTGTCTGGATACATTATCTTGATATGCTGCAGATACAGCCTGTGTGATTGGTTAATTATGAATATATTCCACATGCCATCTACATTACTGAGGGGTTTGAATGGGCCAGTGTGAGTGCCAGAGAGATTATTAGTCATTTCTAGCTGATTGCCTTTTCTGAAGGTGTTTGCTTTTTCTTATTTCCTTTGTTTTTAAGCCCCGTGCCATGCTGCACATACACGCTGCTGAAATGTAAACACTTGCCAGCAGATCTGCACCTCCCCTGTACACGACCACACTTAGCTTTCATTAAGTCAGTTAAGCACAGCTAAGCAGCCTCAGACACACACCCCTGCTCAGTTGGTTTCAGAAATGCTGAGTACCTAAGCACTCCTCAAATCTGCTTAGCTGGGCTGAATGCTGCTTACAATTGTACTGCTTAGCAATGCTCAAACCAGCTAAGCAGAGCTAAGCACAGCTAAGCATTGCTCATTTTTCATTTAAAGGAAATTAAAAAATTGGACATTAATTACTCGTTACTGACATATTATTAAGTGTATATATTTTACTTTACATGACGTCCCCCTACGTGTTTTGATTACATTACTTTGGGGAGTTATTGTACTGTCTGGGACACTTGTGTTTACAAGGGGGATTTCACATCACATATTTACTGACACTGGAAGGCTGGCCAGCTACACTACCCTGGTTAACAAATATCAATTACTACATCATTAAAAATACAAAAATAATTTAACAATGCTTTCCCATGTAAAATCTGAAATGCCTATTTTGGTATTCAAACCATACACCTACTGCACGCAATGCCAAAAGTCTGACCACTGAGCTAAATTCCCAGCGTGGATTTCAGCTCTACATTTCTATATAGCTCCTCATACCATTTTTAGCAGTGCTGAGCAAAGTGATGTGGCATGCAAACCCTCACAGCTACACTTAAACTTCAACTGCAGTGGAAAAAAAACATACAACCATTTCACATTTATATACACACACACACACACACACACATATATATATATATATATATATATATATATATATATATATATATATATATATATATCTCACTATATCAAATATTAGCATGTCAGTTGCAGGCCACATACTCTTCATGAATATCCATGCTAATGCAGAACCTGTCATTCTATCAACTTTCTAAGTTTATAAGGGGAATATTTAGAAACTGTCCCTTTTTCTGGCCTTTTGCCCCATTTTTTAATAAAAAACAAATAAAAAATAAAGCAAAACAAAATAATGACAGAATAAAACCAGTAAAACAAAAATAACATTTGCCCATACTTCCCCTATGGTTGCCTACAACTGTGTTAGCTTACATGGTGGTGCAGCACTCCTTTCTACACCTCCAGATTGATTCAGGTACATTTACTACCCACAAAGCCCACACCATGCTATACACATGGATACAGCATGGCTCTGGACATGTTAAAGGTGGATGGCAAGGATCTTACACATTAAATGGGACTTTTACCTGTTAACAGTTTAATATTTTAATTAAAAAATATATAGTTTTAAATAAGCTTCTTTGTGTAAGTTTAAGTTCCACACCACTTCGCGCAAATTAGAATTTTAATATAATTAAGGAAAGCCAACTTTTAATGGTTTTCACCTTGCTCAACTTCCATGTTAGCTCATGTATGGGGAAAATTTTCCTGTACATAACACAGAGCTAACACTGACTAACACGAGATTGCTAAATTGCAATCTAGTGTTGTTACTAGGTAGCAGTGGGCTGGGGTGGTAGGCGTGCACTTCATTTGCATGCCACCACAGGTTTAGGCCCTCAGCATGTTTGCACATGCGTATGTTCTGCGCAGCACCACTGAAACTAAACCCTGTTCTTGAATAGGTAACAGGGTTTAGTGTGTGCAAACGGTGTTATGAAGGCTAACACAGTGTTATTTTTTGTGTTAGCTTTCATGAATACTGCCCAAGTTGTTATGGATTCACAATAGAAAGTTTATTACAAGCAAACATAATACAGCACAATAAATATGGTTTGAGATAAAAGTGCTATATCCACTATTTTAAGTTTCATTGTCAGAGTATCACGCAACAATGGAGCAATTTAATACAAATGGAATGAGATATAGATAGGTGGCTTTGATGAAACACTGTATAGGCAATCCTAATACAGAAGCATATTATAAATTAGGTCCATTCTGATGAAAGAATTGCGAAAAGTGTGATTTTGACACATTCATTTGTAGGATCAGTACACCCAATTTGAGGGATCAGTCCTTTGCACTGTTTTTACTAGCAACAATGCAAAAGGAGTTAAGCTTACAGTCTGTCATTTTGCTGATCTTGTGGATTTAAACAACTGGATTTCAATTAATTTCACTTTATTTATTTTAGACATGGTACACTTACTGTAACCTAGGCATATTTCTCAATCACAGAGAACAACAGTATTAACAAATGCACCCCAAAGCAAACAAATTCATAAGAACAGTTATACATTTTTGCAAAAGCACATATGTAAACTATTTAAAACACAAATTTACTAAAATATTTTTATTCAAGATGGGTCTTAAATTCTTTTCTATGTATACCGAGAGATGCTCGGTGATCCATCCTCGACCAGAGACAATAGGTCTCATGGGTGGATTAACGGCATCTTTGTGAATTTTAGGGAGACCATGGATAACTGGCATCATAGGTTCTTTAATAATCAAGTATTCATATAGGTCTCTATCTATTAGTCCACTCAAATGAATGTCTAATAGAGTATCCTTTATCAGCCTTATGGTATCCTTCGTCATCTCAGATGTAACAATCTGATAAAAACAATCACTCAACATGTCATTCATTGAGTTGTAATAATGTAGGGTGTTCATTTCCACCACACGTCCTCCCTTGTCTGCAGGCCTAACAACAATAGAATTGTCATCCTGTAAATCCCTAAGACTAATTCTTTCATTATATGTAAGGTTGTCTCTCCTATAAGACTTCCTTTGTATATTGCCATCATAATATTTGTAAAGTTCTTCTTCCGTGAGACGCTGAAATGTCTCTATTAGTGGGTGGTTAACTGGAACATAATCACTAAGATTTTTAAAAACAAATTCACCTTTCGTCTGTTCACTAGGTCCAGTCCCCTTATGTAATAACCTGAGCATGACATTTCTACAAAATACTTTCAAATCTACCATAGTTTCAGTGATATTACTTGTACATTTGGGTATAAAATTCATCCCTTTACTTAATAGTGAAACATCATCTTCAGTCAAGAGTCTATCAGACAGATTATGTATCAACGTCTGTCTTTGTTCCACATCTTCTTTAAGGTTTGATTCTGTGGAAGTTCCTCTGAAAGTTTCCTTTTCTGTCATCCATGACTCATGGATCGAGCACGTCTGGGACCCTTCTCCAAATGAACCGGAAGGGGAAAAGAAACATTCAGAGGTGAATCAGAATGTAAGTTCATCTGATTACATTGTTCTTTCGGTCTGGTTATGGCCCCTGGACATATGTCCTTGTTATTACTAGTGACGGGCTTATTTTTAACTATTTGTACCTCAGGATATAGATTGGTTCCAGTATGCATACTGGGATGCACTAAGTGTATTACATCATTAGAATCAGTGTTGGTCATCACTATGGATCCTGCAGGGTCAATAGAATCAATGTGTGATGTGACTCCATCCACCTCCACATCCCTCCCCTGCTGTTGCAAAGTGTCATTGTATCTAATGTTGACAGCACCATTCATAGATATCTGACCTTCAGTCCTGACACTCTCCACAACATTAATGTCACCAATAGGACATATATTCTGTGTTGCACTAACATTTCCATCAGTAATTACATCACTTGTTCCCATTAAATTAACAGAAGATGTTCTCACATCTCTCATAACACTCATATTGTTTCCAGAGTTAAAGTTCTGGTGTCTCATATGCACATTCCTGTTCACATTATTATCAGCAGTAATATTAGGTTGTACATTACTATCTATACCAGAAACATTATCAGAATTAAAATTATTCCTAGGCCATGAGAAGACATGGCCTAATTTAAAATCATTTAAATCTCTTATTATTTTATGTTTTTTCTGTTGCATTAGTTTGCTCTCTAGTGCTAACACACTATCTAACATGTTCTCAAAAAGTGGTTGCACTGTACCTTCTGCAAACTCGCTAAAAATGGCAGTTTGTTTATTATTAATATCCACAGTCAACACTGTCTCCTCTGGTTCAAAGAAAGTAATCAGAAGCTCCATATACCTCTGACTAGCGTCCAGGTTCAGCTTTTGCCAAGCTGACAGCAATTCTCGGTAGTCTCGGCCCTGACTGGGCATGTTGAATATCCGCAAACCTCGTGGAACGATATTTCTGTCAATACAAAACTGCAAATGCAGTCACTGTATCTGGAGCCTCTTAAGTTTAAAGAAGCTTCTTTCAGTCTCATCAAGAAGCCTGTGCAGCTTCTCCATATTGACGGTCCTTCTCGTGATGCCATCTCTCGGCACCAGACTCTCTAGTTGCCAAGGCAAAGAAGCAGTACCACCCAGGTACTGCTTAAACCTCCTCATAAGGACTTCTTTCCTCTGGTGTTCACCTCGAGGAATGTAGTCCAATTCTATGTTAGCCATATCGATTGAAGCAACGCAAATGTAAGGCAAATGTGACAAAAATACTGATGCAATCAACGTCCGCTCCTGCAAGTGTACTGAAGGATTAAATATTATTCAACACGTGGAGGAACACTTGCAGATAAACGCTCCTTATCCAGGAATAAAATAAACAAAGTTTGATAGCAAGTGGATAGGAGCAAAGCTAGACAGCAAACAAATATAGTTCAAGTCCAACACAAAGCCCTTCAGAGTTTCAAATATTCCAAGTAATCCAAATAGAACCACCAAGTCCTGTGGTAAATATTCTTTATTCAACAGACAAGCGCTGAGTACAGCTTGTTCAGGTCAATTCAAAAAACAAAATCAAGTCCCATAATATATAGCTAATCCAATTAAATTACAACAAAGTCAATTAAACATTTAAAAGGGAAATGTAATGTTAATAAAGACTTATAAAAACATATAAAATATTACTTCAAATTAAAACCTCTATAGCACTTATAATAAAAACATATATGTGAGAACATGTAAGGGACAAATATGTGTATAAGTGGAATTGTATAAGTTTATTAAAACAATATACTAGTGTGTACAAGACTCACAGATACAAGAGCTGGTCTATTATGTTATTCCTAGTTACTGTTATCGGATGCAGAGTGTCTATTTAATGTGCCTACGTCTCCTAAGCCTGGGTTTGATGGATGCTCTCTCATTCAACCCTGATCCATGGTCATCCCTCAATCTAACTATCCAATCACTCTCCCTGCTTTCAGTGTAATTCCTTAGGTCACCTCCTCTCTTGTTCGGGGTGACAACCTCTAGGGCTCTAAACAGAAATGTATGTGTGTGGTCATTATTGCTAACATTCTTGGCTAAGGCATTGTGGGTCGATCCTTTCCTTATATGATATGCATGTTCTCTTATTCTGTCCCCAAATTTGCGGTTCGTCTTTCCCACATAAAAACTGGTACATACCTGACATACTGCAAGATATATCACATTGCTGGTCATGCAGTCAGCAGTAGCAGTGGTATCAAAAATCCTTCATGTATCAGGATGTACAAATTCAGTGGAATTGTCAATGTATGAGCAGAAATTACAATGTCCACAAGATACTGTGTACTGTCTAGTAGTTGTAACCTGCTTAACCTGTCTCGGATAACATAGTATCCTCTTAAGATTTTTTCTGTTCCTATATTGGAACTTTGGGGCATCTCCAACAATGTCCCTAATGGCATTGTCAATCTTGAAAATTTCCCAAAATTTACCAATTATTTCTCTCATCCCAAAATGATCTGATGTAAAAGTAGTGGTAAATTTCACAACTGGTGAAGTAGTGGTAGTAGGTGTATTTCTACCAAGTGTGTCTATAGCTTCATTCGGTCCAAAATAGGGTGCTGCTACTGTATGTCTTAAATCATGTATATTATGTAGATTGTCCTCAATCTCAGTGATACCATACCCTCTATCTAGCAATCTCCCTTTTAATTTCACCAATTCCATGTCAAAGCCCTCTTCAGTCAGGTTCAGTCTAGAGGCTCTGATGGCTTGGCCCTTAATAATATTTTTAAAAACAAAAGAGGGATGCATGCTAGATCTGAATAATAGAGAATTGCTATAGCACGTCTTCCTGAAAACACCAGTATTGATCAAGCCATCCGATAGTTTCTCTATATACAGGTCCAAAAATTCAATCTTATCTAATGAAAAATTCATAGTAAATGTGAGGTAATTAGTTAAACCATTCACATCATTCAAGAATAGTGCCAATTGCTCCACAGTGCCATTCCATAGAACAAAGACATCATCCACAAAACGCCGGAACAATATAACATGTTGTTTGAAAGCTTCTTTAAACTTAAGAGGCTCCAGATACAGTGACTGCATTTGCAGTTTTGTATTGACAGAAATATCATTCTACGAGGTTTGCGGATATTCAACATGCCCAGTCAGGGCCGAGACTACCCAGAATTGCTGTCAAGGGCTTTGACATGGAATTGGTGAATTTAAAAGGGAGATTGCTAGATAGAGGGTATGGTATCACTGAGATTGAGGACAATCTACATAATATACATGATTTAAGACATACAGTAGCAGCACCCTATTTTGGACCGAATGAGGCTATAGACACACTTGGTAGAAATACACCTACTACCACTACTTCACCAGTTGTGAAATTTACCACTACTTTTACATCAGATCATTTTGAGATGAGAGAAATAATTGGTAAATTTTGGGAAATTTTCAAGATTGACAATGCCATTACGGACATTGTTGGTGATGCCCCAAAGTTCCAATATAGGAACAGAAAAAATCTTAAGAGGATACTATGTTATCCGAGACAGGTTAAGCAGGTTACAACTACTAGACAGAAAACAGTATCTTGTGGACATTGTAATTTCTGCTCATACATTGACAATTCCACTGAATTTGTACATCCTGATACACGAAGGATTTTTGATACCACTGCTACTGCTGACTGCATGACCAGCAATGTGATATATCTTGCAGTATGTCAGGTATGTACCAGTTTTTATGTGGGAAAGACGAACCGCAAATTTAGGGACAGAATAAGAGAACATGCATATCATATAAGGAAAGGATCGACCCACAATGCCTTAGCCAAGCATGTTAGCAATAATGACCACACACATACATTTCTGTTTAGAGCCCTAGAGGTTGTCACCCCGAACAAGAGAGGAGGTGACCTAAGGAATTACACTGAAAGCAGGGAGAGTGATTGGATAGTTAGATTGAGGGATGACCATGGATCAGGGTTGAATGAGAGAGCATCCATCAAACCCAGGCTTAGGAGACGTAGGCACATTAAATAGACACTCTGCATCAGATAACAGTAACTAGGAATAACATAATAGACCAGCTCTTGTATCTGTGAGTCTTGTACACACTAGTATATTGTTTTAATAAACTTATACAATTCCACTTATACACATATTTGTCCCTTACATGTTCTCACATATATGTTTTTATTATAAGTGCTATAGAGGTTTTAATTTGAAGTAATATTTTATATGTTTTATAAGTCTTTATTAACATTACATTTCCTTTTAAATGTTTAATTGACTTTGTTGTAATTTAATTGGATTAGCTATATATTATGGGACTTGATTTTGTTTTTTGAATTGACCTGAAGAAGCTGTACTCAGCGAAAGCGCTTGTCTGTTGAATAAAGAATATTTACCACAGGACTTGGTGGTTCTATTTGGATTACTTGGAATATTTGAAACTCTGAAGGGCTTTGTGTTGGACTTGAACTATATTTGTTTGTTGTCTAGCTTCGCTCCTATCCACTTGCTATCAAACTTTGTTTATTTTATTCCTGGATAAGGAGCGTTTATCTGCAAGTGTTCCTCCACGTGTTGAATAATATTTAATCCTTCAGTACACTTGCAGGAGCGGACGTTGATTGCATCAGTATTTTTGTTACATTTGCCTTACATTTGCGTTGCTTCAATCGATATGGCTAACATAGAATTGGACTACATTCCTCGAGGTGAACACCAGAGGAAAGAAGTCCTTATGAGGAGGTTTAAGCAGTACCTGGATGGTACTGCTTCTTTGCCTTGGCAACTAGAGAGTCTGGCGCCGAGAGATGACATCACGAGAAGGACCGTCGATATGGAGAAGCTGCACAGGCTTCTTGATGAGACTGAAAGAAGCTTCTTTAAACTTAAGAGGCTCCAGATACAGCGACTGCATTTGCAGTTTTGTATTGACAGAAATATCATTCCATGAGGTTTGCGGATATTCAACATGCCCAGTCAGGGCCGAGACTACCCAGAATTGCTGTCAGCTTGGCAAAAGCTGAACCTGGATGCTAGTCGGAGGTATATGGAGCTTCTGATTACTTTCTTTGAACCAGAGGAGACAGCGTTGACTGTGGATATTAATAATAAACAAACTGCCATTTTTAGCGAGTTTGCAGAAGGTACAGTGCAACCACTTTTTGAGAACATGTTAGATAGTGTGTTAGCACTAGAGCGCAAACTAATGCAACAGAAAAAACATAAAATAATAAGAGATTTAAATGATTTTAAATTAGGCCATGTCTTCACATGGCCTAGGAATAATTTTAATTCTGTTAATGTTTCTGGTATAGATAGTAATGTACAACCTAATATTACTGCTGATAATAATGTGAATAGGAATGTGCATATGAGACACCAGAACCTTAACTCTGGAAACAATATGAGTGTTATGAGAGATGTGAGAACATCTTCTGTTAATTTAATGGGAACAAGTGATGTAATTACTGATGGAAATGTTAGTGCAACACAGAATATATGTCCTATTGGTGACATTAATGTTGTGGAGAGTGTCAGGACTGAAGGTCAGATATCTATGAATGGTGCTGTCAACATTAGATACAATGACACTTTGCAACAGCAGGGGAGGGATGTGGAGGTGGATGGAGTCACATCACACATTAATTCTATTGACCCTGCAGGATCCATAGTGATGACCAACACTGATTCTAATGATGTAATACACTTAGTGCATCCCAGTATACATACTGGAACCAATCTATATCCTGAGGTACAAATAGTTAAAAATAAGCCCGTCACTAGTAATAACAAGGACATATGTCCAGGGGCCATAACCAGACCGAAAGAGCAATGTAATCAGATGAACTTACATTCTGATTCACCTCTGAATGTTTCTTTTCCCCTTCCGGTTCGTTTGGAGAAGGGTCCCAGACGTGCACGATCCATGAGTCGTGGACGACAGAAAAGGAAACTTTCAGAGGAACTTCCACAGAATCAAACCTTAAAGAAGATGTGGAACAAAGACAGACATTGATACATAATCTGTCTGATAGACTCTTGACTGAAGATGATGTTTCACTATTAAGTAAAGGGATGAATTTTATACCCAAATGTACAAGTAATATCACTGAAACTATGGTAGATTTGAAAGTATTTATTTTATATAATATATTGATGAGTCTTTGTAGAAATGTCATGCTCAGGTTATTACATAAGGGGACTGGACCTAGTGAACAGACAAAAGGTGAATTTGTTTTTAAAAATCTTAGTGATTATGTTCCAGTTAACCACCCACTAATAGAGACATTTCAGCGTCTCACGGAAGAAGAACTTTACAAATATTATGATGGCAATATACAAAGGAAGTCTTATAGGAGAGACAACCTTACATATAATGAAAGAATTAGTCTTAGGGATTTACAGGATGACAATTCTATTGTTGTTAGACCTACAGACAAGGGAGGACGTGTGGTGGTAATGAACACCCTACATTATTACAACTCAATGAATGACATGTTGAGTGATTGTTTTTATCAGATTGTTACATCTGAGATGACGAAGGATACCATAAGGCTGATAAAGGATACTCTATTAGACATTCATTTGAGTGGACTAATAGATAGAGACCTATATGAATACTTGATTATTAAAGAACCTATGATGCCAGTTATCCATGGTCTCCCTAAAATTCACAAAGATGCCGCTAATCCACCCATGAGACCTATTGTCTCTGGTCGAGGATGGGTCACCGAGCATCTCTCGGTATACATAGAAAAGAATTTAAGACCCATCTTGAATAAAAATACATGTGTATTAAGAGATTCAAAACAGTTTCTATTGGACTTCTACGAATGCCTCAAGACAAATTTACTAATATTATAGTGATACATTTAATATTACTTTTAGAAAATGCAGCCACTCAAAACATGACTGAATAATTTTTTTTATTTTTATTTATAAAAGTATTAGCCACGGAGACCTATAGCTGCATATTGTTTATCTACTCTTTTGCATTTCAGTAATACATTACAGAATTTTCTGAATCAATGCAAACATCATACATAAATTTATATAATTTATTAGAGTTTCTGTCTGCTATAGATTTTTCTTGTATGTGTTCAGATAAAATATATTGATGAGTCTTCCATAGAAGATTTTCTATTAATCTCAAGATAGGAAAGCTAACATATTTCATGTTCCTCAAGCTATAACAACCTTCTTGTGTGTAGCCGGAATAAATAATAAGACGGACATCTGTAATAAAGAAATAAAAAGTAATACAGGTTTCCATTATAATTGCATTAAATATAAAAAAGAATATCTACACCTAGGAAAAATCAGGGAAGGAATATAAAGTCAGATGAAATGAAGGTAGGAAACTAGGCTTGAAAAACAGGAAGAAGATACATAGTATAATGGGATGCATGATATCTTATCTCTAGAAAACAGGAACTATTATCATTTTGTATGACCAGCTGGTAATATCCTTGCTGGAATACTGTGCTCTGTTTGAAATATCTAATCGTGTTTAATGTTTTCTATTCACTTTTGTACAACATAAAAAGGGGAGAGTCTTAAGAAGGTCTCATAATTTTAAAACATTTTAACATATACATATAATTCAAAGTTGTACAATAAAATGGGTATCAATTTTTACACCAGAAAATTCTAAAGATATGCTCTGATACCATATAGAAACTTTCATGGGACAACATATGTGTCAAATGTGTCCAAGCAGAGAATATAATTCATAAAAAAAAGATTTGTGAGAAAAAAGAAGATGTGGCATTAAGACATGAGGATATGCATCAGAAGAAAAAGGGTCTATATTATATATTCAAAGCTTCAAAATTTTGAACCTCATATGTTCGATAACATATGAGCGAAACTTGAAACCTCAAATATATAATAAAAAGGTAAAAAAAAAAACTTACATCAACGGTTTGAGCAGGGGGGCAAGCCTCACTGCACCCCCACACCCCCTACTTAAATATACCAACTCTGAGACCGCACATCAGTTCATAAAAGGGAATTTTCCCATTCTGCGTATACGGAGGCATTGCCTTTCACCTTCAAACTTTTCAAAGTTCAATCATATGGTGTCGAACATTATGACATTCAAACTTTGAAATGTTTGGCAATTTAATAGGGTCCCAAAGAAAAATGGGAAAACATTTTTTATTAATTTACTTATTTACTCATTTTAGTAGAAAAAAATAATGTGAAATACACTTGTTAAATTTATTGTCCAAAGCCACGTATAGAATTCATGGATGTCATCGATGTTTTGCAGAATCCTGCAACCTATTGTAAAATAAATGATAAAAAATAAGCCATTGAAGCATTCAGTTTGACTTAGTTAGCTAATTATTTTCTGTCATAGGTAGTATTGTAATGTAAAAGTCTGTGTGCATGTTACTTTTCTTAATTAATGTGCGATTTTAATGTGGCTTGCTTATTTATGAAAGTTATGTAGCTGGCATGAATGCAAACATGTCTAATAAATGGGTGATTAGTAATATGATTTAAGGGAAAGTGACAAAGTTGTTACATGAAGTGAATAGCTAACTTTGATTTACAGTGGCAACCAACTTGCGTGCAAATGACTTAAATGTAGTTTGGAACCACACTGCATTCTTTAACCTGTGATATAAAGAAAATTAAGTATCTCAATTATAATGACAGATTAAGTATCACATTATTGTTTTTCATTAAAATTCTGATTTCTTAATATATGCATCTTAGATGTGCTTTGCCTTTTAGCAAAAATGCAATTTGCATGTATTCATTATACTGTCAACTAAAATGTGTAATTACTGTGATCATTATAAAAAATTAATACATTGTGAATGAGTTCTCTGTTTAAATGTGTTGATTCTCTCATGTTTTACACAGATGTGCATCTTCATTTTCAGGTTGCTCAATGTTAACTAATCAATGAAGGCTCAGCAGTGGCACATATTTTAATATGAATCAAAACAGAAATATTCCTTCTTCCTTTGTTTAATCATAATAGCCTTTCTTAAGTAGCTGCAGGCATCTGTCTTGGACTATGCATTGTTGACAAAAATAGAATTATATGTAATTATGCTATGAAATGCATGTATTTGGATGAGATTTTGTATTTACCATCTCTCATCATAAGATTAATTTAAAACATTGCATGCTAATGTGGAATGTATATGCTTCTGTATTACTGAAGTGGTATTCTATAACTTTGTAAAAACAGAGGAGTTAGATATTTCCCATCAGTTAGGCCCGGATAAGAAACATTCATTTATTTTTCTGGATTACGGCTATGTATCATCGGTAGGTCTTCATGTGCAGTAAACTTAGAAAAGACTTTAACTCTTTTCCATCTTCCGTTCATTCATTAATTAATCCTACTTCAGCATGAACAGCTCCAAGAATCTAAGGTCATTAAGGAAGATGGTAAATTTAACCACAAGAAGCTATATTTGAATGAGCAGAGCATGAAAAAAAAAAAAAAAAACAGCGGACAGCACCGAATGAAAAAAGTACTATAATTATGAATGGATAGCCCCAACACAGATAGCTACAACTCTACAATAAATGTCTTGAACTGAAAATAGATTATCTGAAGAACAGAGATAAGTGACTGACTGGTCTTCTGAATAAAAGGAATGTCTGGATCATGTCATTTCTATTGGAAAAATTACATTATCCATATATTTGCAGAGATCTGCTAATAGTGAGTGATCACACCTTTTAGTTAGCAGACATTAGACTAATCTGCCTAGACATTTCATCGTTCATTTCATAAATTACATAGTAGAGATTATGAGGAAATCTAGAGACTTGGCTATGACCAGCACAATTGCAGGCTTAGTGATTAGGCTAACACCTTCATTACAACACAGTAGTATATAATGTACACAGGGCATTTGTTCCTATTTTATGTACTATAAAGACTCTGAAAACTAAGTTTGCATTCTTCACAGCTTTGTTAGCCAAAAAGGAGCAAAAACACTGAACTTCTATATCCAGCAAATATGGAGGTGTATTCCACAACAGATGATTAACAGTGGTCACCCATATGATTCCACACCTTGTCCTTCTTTATGCTTAAATGGATCAAGACCTACAATCATTTGGACAAGGATCAGATGAAATTCACTCTATCATACCAAGATTTGTTTTCTTCTAGCAACCCCTACAACAGATTTTAGCCATTAGGAGAATTAGCTGATGTGTGGACTATGATGTTTGCAGATGACTTTGTGATCTGTACTGAGAGTAGGGAACAGGTTGAGGAGACCCTGGAGAGATGGAGATATGCTCTAGAGAGAAGAGGAATGAAAGTCAGCAGGACTAAGACAGAATATATGTATGTGAATGAGAGGGAGGATAGAGGAATGGTGAGGATGCAAGGAGTAGAAGTGGTGAAGGTGGATGAGTTTAAATACTTGGGATCAATAGTTCAGAGTAATGGTGAGTGTGGAAGAGAGCTGAAGAAGAGAGTACAGGCAGGATGAATTGGGTGGAGAAGAGTGTCAGGAGTGATTTGTGACAGATGAGTTCCAGTAAGAGTGAAAGGGAAGGTCTACAAGAGGGTAGTGAGACCAGCTATGTTATATGGGTTGGAGACAGTGGCATTGGCAAAAAGGCAGGAGTTAGAGCTGGATATGGCAGAGTTAAAGATGTTAAGGTTTGCACTGGGTGTGACGAGGGTGGACAGGATTAGGAATAAGTATATTAGAGTGTCAGCCCAGGTTGGAAGGTTTGGAGACAAAGCCAGAGAGGCAAGATTACATTGATTTGGACATGTGCTGAGGAGGGATGCTGAGTATATTGGGAAAGATGCTAAGGATGAAGCTACCAGGTAACAGGAACAGAGGAAGGCCTAAGATAAGGTATATGGATGCGGTGAGAGAGGACATGTAGGTGGTTGGTATGACAGACCAAGATGCAGAGGACAGGAAGAAATAGAAACAGATGATCCGCTCTGGTGATCCCTAACGGGAATAGCCGAAAGAAGATGATGATGATGATTCATAGAAGAATGTGTGATGGAGTTCTCCATAATATTCCACTATTTACTAAAATTGTAATTCTGAGAAGAGCAATTAGGTGAAACTGTAGGGGGGAAATGCAGTTTTGATTAATGGTTCCAGTAAAAAATGAAATGGGAATTTTCTCATTTATAAACACCACTGCCATTGTATGGCTAGTGAAAAAACAAAATACTCTTATCTGGTGCATGTTGGACTGGTGATGTCACATAAAATTAGTTATTATTTATACTTCCATGACCCTTTTTGTTTGTGGTAACACTTGTTCTCATATTTTTGTTGGCTTAGGTGGCTTGTCATTGTGATCAGTGGTACAGTTAATTTCACTGTTTGCTTCATTACTGTCATTATATGTAACATATACTTTCATAATAATTATTGTCTTTTATGACCCTTCTCTCGTCAAGCTAGGAAAACCTTTGTTCAAACTTTTCAATATAACAGAAAAAATTTTCAGATTTGTTTGCAGCAAATTCTGAAGGTCATACAGAACTATTTGACTTGCTACCCCTTTTTCATGACATTCTGGTTTGTGTTTTTATATTATTATAGTTCTCATACTGGTTTAAGATACCCACTACAGTTTTGGTGATAATAAGTCATCCACTTAATATGATCTATTTCATTTGTGAAGGTTCATATACAATATCTTAACACCCTTTGCAGGTATAAAGATGCTTTTATTTATTGTTATTAGGAGTTGCAGTCTAAGGGTTAGATTGCTTGCCATTTGTTTTGTAGTCTGGTGTCAATTTTTGAAACTTCAATCAAATGTGCATTACAACTCTTTCTCACAATTTTTCAAATTTTGCTGAACATGACCATAGCTGAGGTAGCTTAACTCTAGTGTAGTAACAGGATTGCTCTGGCAGTTGTCATTGGTCTGGTATTTTACTGTGTGATGTTGGCATATATTTCATGCAGGTACCTGTCATTTAAAAAATGCCCTTTATTTTTGCATATAGTTTCTGAATTTTGTAAATGCATTTATTTTTACACAGACTTTGTTCTTTGTCCATAATGGGTCTGCCAAAGTAATTTCTGTCTCAGGTTCAAATTTGTATACAGCATATTTGCTTAACCACAGCTGGTTATATGTAGTCATCCGTATACCTTTAAAATGTTGCAACACATTTGTGCGACTGTTTACTTACCCGACTTGAAATGTTGGAAATGGCAATGTCGAATGCTTAGAATTGCGAGCCTGGTACTTAAAGAAAGTTGATACTCAGGGAATGTTGACTTTGAGTGAAACTACCTAATTTCTGAGTTTCTGCTATGAATGTTTTGCAGAGGTGCAAGCCCTCCCTGCGCCCCCTACACCCTCTGCTATTTATATATACTAACTCCAAGACTGCACTACAGTGAGGGAAAGTGTACATTTCCCAATCCTTACTATTATGCAATCTCCACTCAAAATGCCAAATTCATAACAATGAATGCACACGCATTCACTAATGTGAGTTCGTCATTTTTTCTTTTACTAATATGTATTTTTGAAAAGATACTTTTCACACAAATGTGCATTACACAAGTCAGCCATGGCATTTTAAAGGTAAACCTAGTCATCACACATACTAACTGGAAACAGCACTAAATATCTTTTTATATGTGCTGCTGATTACTTTATGATGGAGTAATTTTTTTTTTTTTTTTTTATTCTTTGCAAATTTGATGACGCACTAACTTGATCATTACAGATGTTGGTTAAAAGCTAATTAACCATGTATGCCAGAAGTAAATTCTGCATTAAATTAAATTCAGTTCTTATATCACTATCAAGAGCAGATGTTTACCTAAAATTTCTTTTACTTGTGGATTGGAGTTCATGTTATGACTGCATGACAATCAAATGATTTTAAATGTCTAGGTGACTTGTGATGTACATGTTTAATCAAGTCTAATGTTTGCAAGGATGGCTGTGTGAGACTAGATGTGATACATCAATCTTTTTTTCTATAATACAAAGACCAATTTTTTTCTCTCTAACATAATGTATTTTGAAATCGATATAGTTAGTGTAATACAGAATGACGTAAATTGCCCGTAGTTGATTATATGTCTGATCTACTCTTAAATGTCTATATTTAGTCATCCGTTAGAGGGTGATTTTCTTTTCCTTGTTTTTGTCAACATCTATGGGGATACCCTCACTGCTGGCATGACTGCGGAAGGCATGCTTCTCAGTATGCAAGTCTGTTGGCTGGAATTCAGTTTGGTCTACATTTTATTACTTAGAGGTTGGCTGTGTACACTGAATGCTTTGAGATAATGGCATTCTCTCTTGACTTGTTACTCAGGACATGTCATTTTATTTATTTATTTATTTTCTATTTGGTCACTGGAAATTCTGATTGGACCAGAAAGTGACCATTTTCATTGGTGGCCTGGAAAGAAAAGCCCCACAATCTTAATCTTTCAAAAATTAAGTACAGATATTTTAAATCACAAAGTCTCATGTTATATTACAAAACATTAAGTATAAGTTTTAAGTCACAAAGTATCATGTTATGCTACAAAACATGAGTGAAAAAAATGTAATAAGAAAAGCAGAGAGCATACGTTCCGTAGTAAAGTGCAATGGAAAACAATAAAATGAGTTGGAGAAAATATATTAGGAAAAACTCACTAGTCATATAACTTGTTACATAGATTAGAATGTGATAAGTGAGTCCTATGTCAATTCTAATATGATATTTAAAGAGATATTGGAGATTAAATGATTAGAGACAGAGAGATGAAACTGAGTGATGTCTTAGTATGAGTGATGGTGTTCATATTATGCTTATAGAAAAAAGAAGGATGGAGAGAAGATTATAAGAAGAATGCAGGGTAAGGTGCTTTCCGGTAGCTTAGGAGTGTAGGGAGGAAACAGAAAGAGGTAGAGAAAAGATCTTCAGAGATGACGTGAATAAGGTAAGGTAGTGGGAAAACAAAAAAAAAGAGTGGAGAAGGGGGTTGGAGAGCATTGTGTAGTGTGATCTAGGTTAAAAGGGGTGAGTTAAATATAGTGAGTAAGTTCAGTCAGGACTGGAAAAGGAGGAGGTCCAAGATTGTGTAGGGTATTCTTTAAGACACTTTGCTGATTGTCTGCTGTTTTAAACATTTTTAATGTCTCACTGCCATTTTACTGCTGCTTTTAGAATTATCTAGTGTTTCCTGCTGAAACTAGAGTAGCTAGTAACTGTAGCATAGTCCAGATACAGGCTTGCTGCTTCTGAAACTGTTTGTAGGGGATTGTTCAGAGCATGTTTTCCAGGCCATCTTGGATTGGAAGCGGTCTATCTGCACTTTTGTGAGAGAATTGTGCTGATTGGAACCTGTCTGGTAAAGGGAAGCTGGTCTAGGGCTTGGAATAAGCATATCCATTGCTCCTTTTGAATCTTTTAAAAACAAATGTCCAAGTTTTTAGCTTCTGGTATTTAGGCACTGCATTTGAGCAGGTCTCTGTTTGTTTGTGCACAAACTGAACTGAGGTGGGCAACCAGCCACAACTCTCAGCTGAGATACCAGATGACTAGAGGCTTCAGAGCTTCCAAAAAACATAAGTTACCTGCTTTTTTTTCTTTGCTTATTTATATTATTTACTGCACATTTTTTATTGCCTGCCACCTACCTTTAATCTGTATTTATTTACTGTGTGCTCAACTACACTGTTGCACTGCAATTGTCTGCTTTATTGTGCCTGTTAAATTTAATTTTATTGCTGTTTTCACTGTTTGCGAAGCTTTTTTGTTAGTTTCACTGTTTGTTAAGTATTTACTGGTATTGTCACTGTTTTTAAGCTATTAATTCTGCTTGTTCTGGTTTTCCCACAAAGCAGTGTTTAAGTAACTGATCTGTTAACTGTTTAAAACATTCTTTACAGCCTCCTTGCTGATTTTCTGCTGTTTCCAAACATTTTTCAGTGTCTTACTGCTATTTTTCTGCTGTTTTAAGCATTCTCTAGTGTTTCCTGATGAAACTAGAGTAGTTAGTAGCTGTAGCATAGTCTGCATAGAGGCTTGCTGCTTCTGGAACTGTTTGTAGTGCTCTGTTTGTTCTGGGCACATTTTCCAGGCCATCATGGATTCAAAATGGCCTATCTGGACTTTTGTGAGGGAATTCTGCTGCTTGTGACCTGTCTGGTAAAGGGAGGCCAGTCTAGGTCTTGGAATAAGCATCCTCATTGGTCCTTTTTTATTATTTTAAAGTTCTTTTTCATGTTTTTAGCTTCTGGTATTTAGGCCCTGCATTTGAGCAGGTTTCTCCTTGTTTGCACATTGTGCAGCACCACACACTGCCGCGCAGTTGTCCTCCAAAGCAAGCCAGTTAAATTCAACAAATTGTCCCTAAAACCCAGGCAGAAATATACATCCACTGAGCTCCTCAATGATTGATTCTGAGTAGCCACCCCTAGTGACAACAGTCTTCAACCAAGCATTATGGACAGTTGGACTACCCCTGTTTCTTGTTTCTTCTGTCAACCTTGTTGACTTGGATCTCCTGAGGCAATGTAGCAATTGCCTCATGTACACAGACAGTCATCTACTAATAACACACTGTCAAAGGACAAAACTTCAAAGACCAATACACGTAAGGTTCAGTTAAGGTACATTTAATAACTTGCAGCAAGGAGATAAAACATGCAAATACAAGATTTTGCCTAACTACTAACAGGAAGTATGCTATTCTTATACTGTTTTACAAGACATGGCCTTCTATAGCTGACGTAATCAAACACAACTTTCAGTATTGTTCTACAGCAGATGTTGCTCAGATTTTCTGCTGACATAACTAGATTTGTGAGAAACTTTTGAGAAAAACAACCTGGCCTTGGTGGGCACTAACCCGTTACAGGCCCCTATTGTACAATTCTAATACATGTGTTACATTTCAAGGTACTTTTCTAACTCAGGCATAAGCAAATGCTGATTACAGTTCATCTTTTCAAACAGTCTTTGTTCTAATTATCTATAGCTTCTGCAGCTGTGCATTTTCTCACAGCACAAGCGGAACTTCTTGTCTAAGTTTCACAACATTTATACAAGTGGTATTGTTCTATTCATTATTTTCCTGACACAAACAGAAATCATCTGCTTCTCAGTAAATTTCCAAGGCATAAGCAAAGATTTTAGCTGCACATATTTCATGACAATACAAGGTCAGAAAGCTTCTGCAATTTGTACAGATTTATGTAGTGTAAAATAGAATAAATGTGTTAACCCTTTTCAAGCTCTAAATGCACTAAGCATATTACTAATACATACACTAATACATATTTTTCTGACACACACTCTAGTACAGAGTGCGAGAGATATGTTTACACCAAGAGTCTAGAATCCATGCTCTCTGTCACTCAAAACAATAACATGGAGAAGGTTTTTGACTCACCCACCACTACATATGCTCATCGTACCACTACTCATACACATAGTATGCATCAAACATGTAAAGCAACAGGTTCTCAAGAAAAACAGATTGAAACACCAGAAACCTCAAAACACAAGACTGCTACAACTAACACAGTTCCCACAGTACCCACGACACATAGCAACATCAGTATCTCACCCACCAAGCTAGGAAGGTGTAACACTCAAAAACTAAATGTTATTGTAATTGTAGACTAAACAGTGAGAAACATGGATGTCCCACTCACCAAGCTGGACAAGGAGAAAGTCACGGTCAGCTGCCTGTCTGGTGCCAGGATTCATCAGATCACACATGCACTCAGGTCTCTCATTGACAAGTAGCGTTATGACTGTCATAGTTCATGTTGGTATGAATAACCTGAGACATACCTCAATGAAGTATATAAAGAGAGACATGGTTGACCTCTCTGAGTATGTGTCCCAGGCAGGTATATCCCTAGCCTTGAGCAGCATACTACCCTCACCTAGAATGATGCCGCAGTATAACCAAAACATGATTGAATTCAACAATTGTCTCAGTTTTTGGTGTCATTCAAATGGTATCCAGTTCCAGGTATTAACGAAATGTCTTCTATTGCATGTATCTTGAAGTATGAAAAACCTGGAGAGGTGAATTTCGATGTTAGAAGCAGGATTTTGAACCATGGCACTAAGGTAATTTCCATGTTGAAAGAATTGGAAGCCCAACCCCAATGGACTAGTTGAACCATGGAATATTTGATTTTTTGATTTTTTGAGCTTAGTTGTAAGAAAACTGAAAGTGGAGAATAACAATTTACAACAAGTCATTGGATAATTAAAAACTTAGGCCAATTGGAATGATTTCCATACTACAAAGGAGGGGTCTTCCTATTCTCTATTTTTTAATGTAATACGACAAGTTATTCCTTTTAACAGAAGTGGGCCAAGGTTGGGTAAAATAGTGGATAATAGCTAGGTGGATCTTGGGGGTTTAGTACTGATGTCTAGTAGACGTTGTATGTGTTAGTAAGGTGCATTGATTTTGTTTTAGGTTGAATTGAACCAACTTAATTTCATGAATGAGTGGAGGGAATTATACTTAATAAGCCTATAGTGGCGATGTAGCTTTTTTGTTCACTATTATCATTTTTTCCTTTCCCCTCATGCACCGATTACCACTACCTTCTAGACTAATACTCAGTGGTAAATCCCGGTGCTTGACAGAAGATGATTGTGTCTGGTTATTTTATCTTAAATAAAATAGTTGAGGCAGGTGTTTGTATTGTGCACCAGTGACTTTGCACTAAATTTTACATAAATTTTCTCACGCATCACTGTAAACATTAGATTGTCAACGGGAGTGTCAGATGTACTGTTTAATATTATGATATGCGTGCGACTTGGGTTGTGGAAATGATTCGAGGAGGCATTTTTGAATTTATGACAGGTATATTACATTGGTGTTGAGGGTATTTGCACACATTCTCTACCATGCAGACCCCCTCTAAACTAAGAGGCAAGCTTTGTAATATCAGTTTTAGTTCATCAATGAATTTGTGTAGTGTTTTTATAATTCACATTTTATATTATATTATATTTCATTTTACTTTGTTTGTTGCTAACTATTGGGTTAGATTTTCAGTTGTTATACTAAAGTGTATTGTATGTTACTTGGTGGGTTTGTAGTAACCTGCTCCTGAGGGAAAACAAATTAAAGGTGTGGTAAAAAGGGAAGCAGTTTACTTCACTATGGCAATGAAATTACCAACAAGGTGAAGGACTAGCCCACCAATTAACCCACTCAGTATATGTTACTGTTGAATCGGTGTTGTTCATTGTTTTTAACTTCTGAGGAAGTCGGGCATATACACCCGACGAAAAGTGTATTGGAATAATCGCACTTTAAGTCAATAAAACATTGGTTTTACTCATGAAGAAGGCAGCCTGTTCATGGTCTTCATTTTTCATTTCTGTCAGCCTGGGAAGCCATGGTTGATAAATATCGCTGCTTTGCAAGAGACACTTTGCACCTGGCACCTCTAAGCTTTTGGTTGCTGGCAAAACCTCTTGCCTCCCCCATATTGCCATTTTTAGGCAAGGTCCCGAAAACAACATTACCAACATGAAATTAACCAATCATAACAAAATAAGGGTCATGCTGCTAAATGCTTGGAGCTTAAACCAAAAACTGCACTCATTGGATGCACTTCTATCACTAGACAATGTAGCTGTCTGTGTCGTCACAGAAACCTGGTTCAAGGCCTCAGAGAGTATCCAGCCTTGCAAGGCTACAATGCCTTCCACACCTTTAGACCGCAAAATGAGCATGTGAAAACCAGAGGAGGCAGTGTTATTATCTATATTAGAGGTAAATTCAACTCCCATCCTGTTAGACTGGACAACTCCATGGAGTTACTGCATGTCCAGGTTACAGTGGGTAAGACCCCCATTCAAGTCATAGCCTTTTATAGATCCCCCTCCATGGGTCATGATGCCCATGAAGCCTACTTGTCCAAACTGGAGACAATCCAAATTTTACCGAACACACTGGTGATGGGAGATTTCAATTGTCCCACCATCAACTGAGAAACCTACACTATCCCTAATTGCTAGTACAAAAGTTCATTGACTTTGTTAATTCAAATGCACTGGAACAAATTGTCCATACCCAAACAACGGGAACAAACATTCTGGATTTGGTCATCACCACCATGTCAAACAGATGCACTGCTACAACTATCGGACCTTCATTAGTTAAAACTGACTACAAATCAGTTACCTTTGAGCTGGCACTAACACCAGAATTCAAAAATATTGAAATCAGGCTAAAAAACTTCACCAAGGAAAACTATAGTCTTCTAGGTAAAGGTATAAATGCATTCCAAGCCCACCCCAAGCTGAAAGTGGCAACTACATTGAAGCTTACACTAAAGCTCTGTACAATCACTTGCATAAGTGTATAAATTTGGCTAAACCACAAAGAATCAAAGCCAGAGCCCCAAGTAAAAACAAGCTGCCATGGTGGACATCCAGCAACAACAAACTTTACAATAAATGCAAAAAGTTGCTGTCTAAGAAAACAAAGGCAAGGCCCCAACAATGGAAAATTACCCTCCTCAGTCTCAACAGGCAAATAAGACAACTTGTCAAATCCTCCAAGGGCTTCTTTGAGAGAAATTTAGCAAGTACAGCCAAGGATAACCATAAGGCCTTTTACGGCTATGTACATAACCTAAAGGATAGGACCCAAGCATGTGCAGAACTAGTGGCCAATGGTATCACACACACTGACCCCACAGAGATAGCAAACCTGCTAGGAGATACATTTGATAAATTTCACTCCCTTATCCCCTCCTAATGTACAACAAACCTTCCGGCAACCCTCCCTATCCTCCACATCTGAAGAGCATGTCCTCAAAGCCTTGTCCAAGGCTAAAAATACAGCGTCTATGGGACCACACAACATCCCAGGTTGTCTTCTAAACAGGCTAAAACATGAACTAGCATCACCACTAAGTACCCTTTTCAGTCATAGCATAAGAACAGGTGTTGTTCCTGTGGAATGGAGAACAGCAACAGTTATTCCCCTCCACAAAGGTGGCCTAACAACAAACCCAGGGAATTACAGACCCATAAGCCCGACCAGCCTCTTCTGTAAGGCTATGGAATGTATCATTATGGACCTCATAAATAAAGTCATAGGTTACCTCCAAACCCAGGATCCTACCCAATTCGGCTTCATGAAGGGCAGATCTTGCCTATTAAATCTGTAGGATTTCTTTGAAAATGTGACCAAGGCCATTGACAAGTGCAAATCTGTGCACACAGCATACTTTGACCTGGCAAAGGCTTTCAACACAATACCACATTCAGGCATTACTGATAAACTTAGCAAACTGAATGTAAACCCCTTCATTGTAAGATGAGTTGACGATTGGCTCACAAACCGGACCAACACTATCAAAGTGGGTGATTCCAAATCAACCAGCAGACCTGTTACCAGTGGAGTGCTACAGGGGTCAGTGCTGGGCTCCCTATTGCTTGGTATATATTTCTCAGAAGTTCAGCTGAAAACTAAGGGGTTGTGACTGACCAGGTTTGCAGATGACTACAAACTAGATGCAATCATTAAATCTCCAAATTATGTGGCTATACTCCAGAAGGGTCTCATACAGACCAAGACTGGTGTATTAGTCATGTTCTCAAACTGAATGCAAAGAAATGCATCATCATTCCCTTCAACACAAACAATGTCTCCTCACAATATCAAATCAACAACAAATGAGTACCCATGAAGTGGTAAGGGACCTGGGGTCACAAGTTGACTGTGACCTTAACTTCAACCACCATGTATCTGCTGTTATAAGAAAAGTTTTCTATGTAGCACACTTGATTAGTAAAGGTATCACTTTGAGAGAAAAGAAGTTATAACTCCCTATACTCGGAACTTATCCGGCCCATAATTGAGTATAATGTCCCATTTGACATGTACCGTACTAAGCACATGGAGCAAATAGAGAGACCTCAGAGGTCTGTAACAAATAAGTTCAAGGGGCTCCAGCATGTGCCTTGCACAGACTGACTAAAGTCCCTGTCACTATATTCCATATCATATAGACTTCTTAGGGGAGACTTATACCTAGCCTACAGAGCAATCCAAGACCCAAACCTAATGAACTTGCTGCATATCTGTAAATGAAATGGGACTAGGGCTACCCATTCCAGGGACCAAAATAGGGCCTGCGACTTTAAGTAGGACATGATGGAGGGACAGATTTATCTCTCAGCAACTTCTCTGTCTTTGGAAAAGGCTACCACTTCATGTGAAAGAGAGTACCTCTATGACACTGTTCAAGGATGAGTGGATGGGGCACTGCAAATACTTACCGGGGATAGAGCCCACAATCCTCCTGGACATGGCAGCCATCATTAAATGCAATCTTGGGTATTGACTAGCATTTCTATGGTATTACATTGGGGTGAAATGGCTGGGCTTAAAATGACCTCTGTATTGATAGCCTAGTTATTTCCTATGATCCTATGATCCTATATAAAGGAGGGTGGGTTAGAAGTAGTTCTGGTGGTTAGAGGTAAGGAGTTCCATTTTTTTTGCTACTGAATGCTTTGTCCAGGGTATATTCAGTTTATTTATAGTGAGAAGTTGTTTGTCTTCTGGTCTAAGAATTCGTTTTGATTAAAGGAGTAAGAGCTGGACTAGCTCATGGTTTGTGTATGATTTTATGTATTGTTATAAGCTGAATGTAGGACAGGTGGAGGGGGAGTTCTTGCCAGCTAGGGGTATGGAGAGCTTTACGGTGATGGGTAAGCGAGGATTAATTAACAGCAGACCTGGCAATTTTCTAGTAACAGCTTTCAAGTTTGTTTTTACGGAGGATTGTTAATTGATTATAATTAGAGCTCCATAGAGTAGGGAGGGCAGACAGCTGGTTTTGTTCAGAGTAATTTTTGTGGGTGTGCTAAGAAAATGTTTGTTTTTGTATAGCGTGCCTAGTTTTTGATAGATTTTCTTGTTACTGCTTTGGATGTGGAGGTCAAATTTAAGATCATCGTCTATTATGACTCCTAATAGTTTGTTATGGTGGATTAATTCAATTGTAGAGTGCCATTTGCCATAAAGATTTGGAAAGATGTTTTGCTAGAGGTATTAATTTTTGGAGTAAAGAGCAGGAGATTGTTGGGAGGTTAGATAAGAGTTGTCTTGTTGTAAGCCAGGTTTCTATGGAGATGGCAGCTTGTTGAGTAATTTCTTGGAGGTGAGTTAAGGTGTTTAAAGAGAAGATGATGGTAGATCCATATGCATATTGAATCAAGGGGCACTCACAAGATGATGAATGTAGCTTATTGATAAAAATATTGAATAGTACTGGGCCAAGGATCGATCCATGTGGACTCCTGTGGAAGTGGGAAGGTATGCAGATATGAACCCTTGACATTTTTCAGCTTCTTGCCTGTTGGCAAGATAGCTGGTGAACAATTGAATAGATGAAGTTTTGAAACCCAGGGTGGAAAGTTGATTGAGGAGCTTACAGTGAGAGACCATGTCAAAGGCTTTTGATTGATCTAGAAATACTGGAGATTCATGTTTGTTAGAGATGCGAGCTTTGACAGTGTCTGTAAAAAATGAGAGTCATGCAGTGGAGGTGCTGTGGTCTGGCTGAATCCATGTTGTGTATTGGTGATTACCTGTTTTTGTAAGAGGCAGTGGAGAAATTGTTGACATATACATATTTCAAGGATTGTAGAGATGGGGAACAGGATGACTATGGGATGGAAATTTGTAATGTCAGTGGAATTACCTCCTTTATGTATGGGGATAATATGTTCCATTTTCCACAAGTTAGGGACATAGGATTCTGTTAATTATCTATTAATAAGAATGCTGATTGAGTATGCTATTGCATCTGCAGCTAGATTTAGGTATTCACGGGGAAGGTTGTCATCTCAAGGTTTTAGTTTATGCAAAAGCTTCCTATCAGAGTTATTGAAACTGGCTGAAAGGTAAAGTGGATGGAGTTGTCTGTATGTGTACTGGAGAGGTTGAAGGGAATTGAGTTTTGTGAAGGAAATGTGCTAGGGTCAAAGGGAGAGGAAGTTGGTTGTGTAGGAGGAGGTGTGTTAGGTGAGTCTGTGCTTAAATTGACTATGCATTCTATGAAGTATTTATTGAAAAGGTAGCTGTTTGCAGAGGGGGAATGTCTGGGTATCAGCTGGGATCCTTTTTTGTACCTGACCTGATCCAAAAGGATATGGAAGGCCAGAATTTTTAGGGTTGTTTTTATGGCTATCTTGTAGCAGTGCATATTAAGAGTTTTTATCTCTATGAACTTGTTTCTTGACTTGGTTTCATAGCTGTCTAAATAGTTGCCAGTTTTTATCATTTTTACTTTTTTTCAGGTTAATCCATGCTTTGTCTCTGTCTTTCATAATGGGCCAGATTCAGGAAGGCTTACTCGGAGTTCAAGAGTAGTGTAAGCCTCCGTGTAAGCCTCTCGATTCAGGTACAGCCCAAACCTCCGTGTAAGAGACAGCTAACACGTCTCTTACATGGACTGGGCGTGGAAATGCTCAATAGCTCATTTGCAGCTCAAAGATATGCAAATGAGGTATCTGAGTGATCCACGAAGCTGAAACCAGTCCGTGTAATGGACGTGTTAGCTGCAGAAATGTACTCAGCTGACAACTGAGTACATTTCTGCAAAATCTAAAACGGAGCTATGTCACCTCCAAATAAAGGGTGCATATGTTTCATTAAGCATGCCAATGGCCAAATATGTGGCCATTGGCATGAAAAAGTGTTGCAAAAATATGTTATATAACTTTTTCTTTTTTCGTGGGATTATGATGTGTAACTGCAGTGCACACCCGCGCAAACGGGGTGCGCTACCTAAAACTGAAAACCGAAGCTTATAAACCCACAATTGTGGGATTTATGTATTACATGGAATGTCAATGGAGGGACTTGCAGACCAAAAACAATATGGCCTCCGTTCAGTGGTTGTCAAGGGGGGGAAGCTCCGTGTAAGACATGTAACTAAGCATTACTAGGCAATCCTATGTAAATGAGGGTTGCAATACTGAATCACCCTGCCACATAGGTAATGAGCACTTTCTGAGTAGTGTAAGAGTTAGAGAAGGGGGAGGAACAGAGTAAGAGGTAGGTGACATCACGGGGGGGGGGAAGGATAGAAACAAATGTACCAGATTGGAGGGCAATGTAAGGTGACAGATGACAGACAGACATCAGGGAGGGAGGTGTGTCCCAACAGAACACTAGGAAAGTCAAGAAACTGAAGGTTTACGCTATCCCTACACTCAAAGTTTCTTGATATACGTGCATGCGTGCGTGTGCGCACGTGTAAGGCAGGCTCAACATGTGGGAGCGTGTTGCAAATCGTTGCGCGGGCGTGCACGTGTTTAAGGCAGTGTGCACGCGTTTTAACATGAATCAGCCAAGTTCACACCGTGTAAGGATGTGTGCGCGCGTGTAACACCGTGTAGAGATGTGTGCACGCGTTTAACTGACTGTGAGCGTGCTTAAGCTGGTGTGCACATTGCTCCCCCTGAGGAAACAGAGAGGAAACAGGAAACAACTAAAATACACGGAAACTGCCAGAGGATACTTCTGGAGTTAATTGGTGGAAACAATTGGAAGCAGGCAATTATGCAGGCAGACTAGAAGCCCAACCCAGCACTTAAAACACTGCAAAGAGCAGTGCAGGGTGTTTCTCACAAGAGATACTGCAAGAAAGTAAGCTATCAAAATTGAAAACTGAAAAAAGCTGAACTCAGAGCAGAAATGCTAGGGGCTGCCATAGCTGTTAGAATCAGGCAAAGACGAATTGCTGAGGGTGGTGACAATGCAGATGCTGACAGACAACCCAGAGTGAGGAGAAGGAGAAGAGTATACAGGCCCAGGGTCACCTACCATGGGTTACATGAGCTGGAGATAGTAGAGCGCTACAGAGTGGACAGAGACCTTCTGCAGCAGATTGTTGAGCTGTGCAGGCCACATCTCACACACAGAACCAACAGAGGGGAACCCATCCCAGTGGAAACCAAGGTATGTGTTGACCTAAGAATACTAGCAACAGGTACCTTCCAGAGACCAACTGGTGATATGATGGGGATATCACAAGCATCAGCCTTCAGGGTACTGCACCAGTTCCTGGATGTCATGTCAGCACATGTCGGTGATCATATATATGTCCCTAATGGCCATGAGGTTGTGGCCAGCAATATGCGCCTCTTCCAGCAAATAGCAGGATACCCTGAGGTGCTGGGTGCAATAGACTGCACGCACGTATGCATCAAAGTACCAGCTGGTGAGCGGGGTAGAGTCTACATTAACTGCAAGGGATACCCCTCCATCAACTGCCAGGTCGTGTGTGATGCCCAGGGCATAATAATGAATGTGTGTGCTGGCTGCCCTGGGAGCTACCATGATTCCCACATCTGGCATCTGACGCAGCTGTACCAATCATTTGCCAGTGGGGACTTCCCACACGGACACCTAGTGGGGAATGCAGGTTATGCACTTGAGCCGTGGCTGACGACACCCATCAGAAATGCACACACACCTGAACAGGAATGCCATAATGAGGCACACGCACAAACACGTAATGTCATAGAGCGTGTGTTTGGGCTGCTCAAGTCACGGTTCCGGTGTCTGGACACATCTGGTGGAGCCGTGCAGTACATACCAACTGCATGTACCCAAATGGCCATGATATGTGCTATGCTACATAATATGATCCTGTGGAAACAGCTGCAGCAGGACCAGCACAGGGCTGGGCCTAACATCCCCCCACCATTGCCAAGGCCACCACAGGCAGAGGGTGACTCAGAGGAGGAACAACCTGACCTTGTCCCAGTAGGTAGAAGGAGCCGTGCCCAGTATGCCCTGGCCTTGGCAAAGAGGCAACGCATAGCACATACACTTGGTCAGTAGTAACACTGGGACTGATACCCACTCTGACTCACTTATATAGTAACAGGGATGCCTAACATGACACAACCTGCTTCCAAACATGTACAGGGAGTGTAGTATGTGCATCCGACAGAGGCAGCCCTGCAGCACCACCTGAGGCATGAATGCCATGTGTTAAGTAATGTAATACCATGTACCATATGCACACCTGAGGACCCGACTAACATCTACCCTCACCAATCATAAACCACAAAAAACACAAACCTACCTCATAGGTACCACAAGGGATAGGAACCTAGATGTAATGCTACCCAATGCCAGAAGTATAAATGCGTGCAGTGTAAATGCACACAGTATAGAGAATGTAGATATCAGTGCTGTAATAGAAAACAGGGTCAAAGCCCACATCAGCACCCTGACACTACCAGGTCACACCTCATACAGTGATGTACATGTGCAAACACATGGAACACCCACCCTCCTTTCTTGGTGTTGTCTGGATTTTGGGGCCGGAACGCATGATATGAGGTAACACCCTATAGTGCCGGGGTGCTGTCAGAAGCCGTGAACCAGGTTTCAGGCACAGCACAGACATCAATGTTCTACATACTGAGAAGGGCGTCGAGTGTGTGCAGCTTGAGGTTGAGACTTCTGGCATTGAGCAGCATTACCCTTAGTGTTTGTCCTTTTCTGTGTTCTAGGGTGGTAGGTGTAGAATCTGATTCTTGCATAAAAAAGGCACAATGGGGGTGGCAAGAGCCTCAGCCGAAATCCGGAAGTCCAGGGGTGACAGGTGCAAGCCGTCCCTTGCAAATCAGTGTGGCCTGTCCAGCATGTCATCCCAGGTAGACAGACATTGGACCCCCTTTGAATGACACCATAGTTTAAGCAAATTATTACAGCTGATCATCTTGTCTCTGTTTATGTGGCATCATACTTGGTGAAGGTAGGATACTGCTCAAGGTCAGGGTCATACCTGCCTGACCTACATAATCAGAGAGATGCTCTATGTCTCTTTCCATGTAGTCCAGGGCGGTACATCTCAGGTCGTTCACACCAGCATGGATAATGACTGAGTCAGACTTGTACTTGCAGTTGAGTGACCTGAGTGCTTGCATTATGTGGTGGATTCCAGTGCCCGATAGGCAGCTTACTGCGACCTCCTCCGTACTCGATCTGGTGAGTGGGACGTCAGTGTGTCTGACTATGGAGTCACCTATGACAAGTGTGTCTGGCATTGTGTTTGGCCTTAAGGGCTGTGACTGTTTGGCACACTGACTCTGTGGTCTATGTGTTGCATGTGCTGTGCCCTGTGGAGGCAGTTGTGTGGGTGTCTGCTGTGGTGGCCACTGCTGTTTTGGTAGAATTCTGATCAGAGCCTCCGAGTATGTCTTTGTGTGTCTATGTGTATGATTTTAAGTTGTGATAGTGCTATGTGAGACTGGGTTTGTGATGTGTGTGATTACCTTCACCTTCTCTCTGGTCTTGCTAGTCCTATGTTGAGAGAGCTCAGCCTCCACTTTGGCTATATAGTTGCATCTCTCACATGTATGTGTGTTTTATGGGAGAAGGAGAGGGTTGTCAGTGTACATAAGGCAATTGTAACATTGCCTCAATATTCCCAGGTTCACCAGCTGAGCAGGAGAGGACACTAGCAACTGATCCCTAGACATGCTAGAAGGAATGGACAAAACAATGTTGGAATACAGGGAGATATCAAGCCCCCCAAACCACATCATAGTGCTTGACTGACAATACCTACACATACAGCATAGTGTCATAGTTTACTACTAGGCTATCTGCCCTAGTGCATGTATAAGCCTAGCCATAGTGATGTGGCTATTGCCACCCCTTATAGTGGTAATAAGTGTACAGAATAGATTCAGAATATTGTGCCTCTGACTTAGTAGTGACACATTATGACCCCCTTACGTAATTGAATAACATGACTGTGCCTCTGTCTAGTCTGTGCCTCTGTCTCATATGCAGTTGTCCAGATGTCTCTTGAAGAGAGTCAGTGTGGGACTCTGTCTAACATGAACTGGGATACTCTGCTAGAGTGTGAGATGCCTCTGAGTTATGACTCTGTCCCTCCAGCATGTCCTATACATGTATGTGCTGAGGTTCAAATCTTCAGCTCTCATGGTTCTGGTGGATTTGGATTGCTTGCAGTGGAGCATGTCCATCAAATCCTGATTGGACATGGTCTTGTATGTCAGGCATAGGTCACCTGTAAGTATGCGGTATGACACTGAATAAAGCTGGATTTCCTCTATTCTGGAAGCATATGACATGTGTTGTAGACCCCTGATCTTCATGGTAAGGTACTGCTGGGGTCTCTCCAGCTGTTGCAAGTGCTGGGTGAGGTACATATAGCAAATGGGGCCTTGTATTTAATCATGGGCCTGATAAGGGAGAAGTATAGTGGTACAATGACCTCCTATGATCTGGATGGAAAACCCTCCATGATAAGGTAGGCAAGATAGAAAGTCTGTCTAACCACTTTGGCAACATGGGTGTCAAACGAGATGTCACTATCTACATGTGTCCCCAGGTGTCTGATTTGTTTTCTGAGCTCAGTGGGTTGTTGTCTATGTATTGATCTGTGGGTACTTTGTTCCTCCCAAAGGGGATGACTACACATCAGTTGCAGTCAGTTTCAGGCCATGAGTCTGGCACCAGCTATCCGTCTTTGTGACGGGATTCTGTAGGATGTGTGTGCCGGCTGATGTATTCACTATGGTGCCTAGGTTGCAGTCATCTGCAAACTTTGTCAGCCACAACCCTCCTATGTTTGCTTTCACAACTGAAAAGTAAATACCAATTAAGATGGGTCCCAGGACACATCCTTGTGGGACACCACCTGTGACTGGCTTCGAATCTGACAAGGCACCTGCAATGTTGACTTTATGGGTTCTGTTTCTTAGCCATTTTGCAACATATCCTGTGACATATGGTGTTATATGTCAGCTGTTGAGCTTGTCTATGATGCCTGAGTGGGGTATTGTGTCACAGGCCTTAGCCAAGTGCAGGTAGGCTGTGTGGACTGCGTAGCCCTCATCAATGGCCCTACTGACAGTTTCATAGTAGTCAACTAGGTGCAAAAGGCAGGATCTGCCCTGTACTAAGCTGAACTGGGTGGGATCAAGGGTCTGTAGGTCAGCAATGTCTCTGTGTAAGAGCTCCATAATGACTCTTCCCATAGCTTTGCAGACAAGGCTGGTTAAGCTAGTGTGGTGGTAGTTGCCATGGTCTGTGGAGGCATCTCCTTTGTGGAGTGGGACCACTGTTGCCGTACGCCAGTGTTCAGGTACATATCCTGTAGCAAGGCTAAGGTTAAATAGCATTTGTATATACAGGTCCAGCTCCTTCTGGAGTTCACATAGCATGCAACCGGGGATACCAGCAGGTCCCATTGACGCTGTGTACTTGTCTTTGCTGAGTGCGGCTCTCACATGGACATCCAAGATGACAGTGAGGTTACATACAGCTGTGATAACTATCTTCTTTTGGGGGTGAGGGAGGGGGTAAATCGCACTGAAGCTGTCTGCCGGAATGTTGCCAATATCGGTCAGGTCACTGGAATATATGTTGTTGTGTACCAACTCTGAGCATATCTGAGGCTTCCCAACCAGGTGTCTGACATAACTGAAGAAAGCAGTCTGGTTACCTTCATTGTCTTTGGTGATTTATGTCCCCAAGTTGACCTTGCATGTCTTTATGAGATAATGTAGCTTTCTACTAGTGCTGATCACAGCTGTCTTCCCTTTTTGAGATGTAGCTCTGTCTTGAATTAGTATCCCTCATCTGTTATACAGTTTGTTTATGGCTGTGGTCCACCAGACAGGCCACTTTCCCTTTGTGGAGAGGGTCCTGTTTTTATTTGTGATTGCATGGTCCATGCTTTCTGACATCTAGCTAAGGGGAGGTCATTGTGGTTCTGCAGTTATCTTTCATCAGCATTAGAAATGACCACAACAGTCCCTGTGGGGTGTACCTCATGCAAGACACATCCAGCAACTGTAAAGTCCACAGCAGTACCTCACCAGGAGTATGAAAGAGCTGGAACACATGTAATGTGTCGCCTGATTAAACAGAGTGCAGCTCCACACACTGCCATGCTGTCCACCCAGACGCAAGCTGTGCCTGATGTAGAAAGCCATGTCCAAGCTGGAATCAATGCACATGCTGCACCTTGTACAATCTGAATGGCAGGGAGCTATGCACATGAGGGACCTGAACCCCAGCACTGACATACATAGGACAGGCTGTACCGCATTATCCATAACACAGAAGCCACCCCCACGCATGAGTAAACTACCAGTACAGGTTATCCATAGAGTCACTTGTTGATTCCCCTCAACAGGAATCCTAATGAGTGGATGGGAGATGGTAGGTTTACCCTGGGTATCAATGTTATGTCACAGGTAGACAGAGGCACAGTATACTAAACAAGACATATGTCATGGCAAACTACACTTACAATGTGTTGATGGACAAACACACTCTCCGACTAGCATTATAAATGGCCTAGGGCACATCGGTAGTGTTTGCCAATGTACACCCATGTTGTGAAATACACTACTGATGTTGGATGAGGCTGTTGTAAGTAGTTCACATCTGAACATAATGCAACATGGTCAGATAGGTTCATAGGTACATAGGTATATACTAGTCTATCTTCCCTAAGGCAGGTATAAGCCTAGCCCAGAGTTTGTTGGCGTACACCACCCCTTATATGGAAACAGTACTGTGCCCATTATTTTGTCGTGCCTCTCTCCAGCAGTGACACAGTGACGATCCCCGGGGTAAACGTATGACCTCCCATCCACAGGTCAAGATACCTCTTGAACAGAGCCAGCAAGGTGCTCTGCCTCACATGGACCGGGATTGTATTCCACAGCATAGGGAGTCTCCGAGTGATAACTCCATCCCTCCAACATGTCCAACGTACATCCATGCTAAGGTGTAAGTCACTTGCACTAGTGGTTCAGGTGGATCTGCCGATTCTGAGGTGGAGCATGTCCATTAATTCCTGTTTGGACATGGCCTTGCATGTCAGGCACATGTCACCTCTAAGCAGACGGTATGTGACTGAATAGAGCGGGAGTGTCTTCAATCTGGCAGCATATGACAGATGTTGGGGTTCCTTTATCCTTTTGTTGGGGGACATTCAGGGTCTCTCCAATTGCTGCAGATGTTGGGTGAGATACATCCAGAATAGGGCATTGTACTCGATCACCAGTCTGATAAGTGAAGAGTACAGGGGAACAATGACCCACTAGATCTGGATGTGAATCCCTTCCTGATCAGGTGGGCAATGTAGAAGGTCTTTCTAGCCACTTTAGCAACGTGAGTGTCAGAAGAACGGCGACTGTCAACCTGTGTCCCCAGGTCCATGTTAACCTCCTCTGTGCTTAGAGGATTGCCACCTATATGGTAGCTTGGGGTTACCTTGCTTTTCCCGAAGGGTATGTCTACACATGTTGTGCACTTTGACTTCAGGCCATGTCTCTGGCACCAGCTATCAGTTTCCGTGAGTCCCTTCTGAAGGATATCCGTGTCTGATGCACTGTCCACTATGGCGCCCAGTGTGCAGTCATCTGCAAACTTTGTCAGCCAAAGTCCTCCCATGTTGGCCTGTACTTCTAAGAAGTACATGACAAACAATAGGGGGCCAAGGACTGAGCCCTGTGTGACACCACTTGTGACCAGCCTGGAGTTTAACATAGTGCCAGCAACTGTAACCCTGTGGGTCCCATACTTAAGCCAGTTTGTAACCCATCTTGTGACATATGGGTTTACATTTCCGTTGGTAGGTTTTTCTACAATACCTGAGTGGGGTATTGTGTTGAAAGTGTTTTAAAGGCCAAGGTAGGCTGTATGGACTGCCTTTCCCTCAACAATGGCCTAAGTGACCATTTTGAAGATGTCAACCGAGTACAAAAGGCATGATCTGCCCTTGACCAAGCCAAACTGGGACGGGTACAATGTCTGCATGTCCCCTATATCTTTGTTTATGAGCTCAATTATGATCCTCTCCATAGCTTTGCAGACTAGACTTGTTAAGCTTATGGGGCAGTAATTACCAGGGTCCGTAGAGGCACCGCCTTTGTGCAGATGTGCACAACTGGACCCTAACCAGGCTGTTGTGCACACTATGGAAATGTAAAGCATTGATAGGACTAAAGCCCAGGATACTGACCACCACAGTGAAAGTACTGAACCACTACACTATACAGTACTACAGTGTTAGGTCAGTATGAACGGATGTTGACAATTGTGTGCAAAGTATCCCATGCAAAACCTGCAGGCACAGTATACTCCCTGTTGTGTTCACACAAAAATCATTTGGACAGTAACTACACAACATGGCACAGAACACATAACCATACACTGGAGGTATTTGTTGAAGGTCACACTCATCCACAAATGTGATGGGCTGCAGAGTTCAACATATGGAAAGCCCACACTGGGCATGCTCACACACTTAGATAATAGAGACATCTTTCACACAACATGCCATGGGAAGGCTGAACTGGGCATGCTCACACACTTAGTCCAAATGTTACTCCTAGCAACTGTGAAAATACACCAAAGGATGCTCATTCCCCTTTCTAGACACTGATCATGTAAGCACCCTATAAGTATATCAGGAGAAAAGGAATCTCTCGGTAATCCGAATAGCGCGCTCTGCTAATGCGTCCATCTCAAGTGTCATAACATAGTTAGGTAGGGGTTTGTAATCCGGCAAGTGTGTGTGAAGGGGGGTAAGTGTGTATGAAAGGAACATCCCTTTTGGCAACTGGGAAAACACACCACAGGATGCTCATTCCACTTTCTAAACTCTGATGATGTCAGCACCCTATAAGTATATCAGGGGAAATGAAAACTCCCAGTAATGCGAATAGCACGCTCTGCTAATGTGTCTGTTTCTAATATCATAACCTAGTTAAATAGGGGTTTGAATCCAGTATGTGTGTATAAAAGGAACATCCCTTTTGGCAACTGGGAAAACACACCACAGGATGCTCATTCCACTTTCTAAACTCTGATGATGTCAGCACCCTATAAGTATATCAGGGGAAATAAAAGCTCCCAGTAATGCGAATAGCGCGCTCTGCTAATGCGTCTGTCTCTATTATGTCATAACATAGTTAGGTAGGGGTTTGAATACAGCAAGTGTGTGCGAAGGGGGGGTAAGTGTGTATGACTGAAATATCCCTTTTGGCAACTGGGAATGCACACTACAGTATGCACATACCCCTTTCTAAACGATATCACAATTATTTATGGCTTTTGATTACAGACATGCCACGTGTGTGTTGCCCACACAGAATGCCCATGTGTGCGGGTTGTCCCTCACAATAATGCATGACATTGATTAAACCAGTTATGGCAATGCACACATGATGTATGTGTGTGCCAAATACACATATGTACCTGTGACCTTCAATAGTTACCATGTATGATGCCTGCCACATGTGAATACATGGTATTTGCACAGGGTAACATTATGACTGTGGTCTTCTGTGCAGGTGCTGCATGTGGGATGTGTATATACAGTGTGAGATGTAGATGCTATCAGCCTAGTAGTGAGGGATACACACCTGGTCTGGGGCATATAGTCTACCTGTTGTTGATGAACAGGTGCTGCATGTTTTCACCTGTTGTGGGAGTGGTAAGACGTTATTCCATAGCAATGCAGTGACCACATGCTAAGAACCATTCAGCTAGGGTGTTGTAGCTACAGTAATTCATTAGCATTCAGTAATATGTCAGAATCCCTGGTGAGGGTCTGATGCCAACCAAGGTCAAGGTTCTACCAGCCTGTGTCACTTGCTCAGTGATCCCTTCCATGTTCCCTATCATGTATCCCAGTGAGGGACATCCCACATCAGCTGTGGTGGCATGGACAATGACTGAGTCATATGTGTCCATGCATCTGACTGACCTGTATGCTTGTGTTATGTGGTGGACCACAGTGCCCCATGAGCATATCACTGTGACCTACACCTTGTCCAGCCTGGTGAGCATGTTCTCACTATACTGGACAATAAAAGTACCTAACACAACTGCGGCAGTAGTGTTGTATAGCTGTACAGACTGTGCTTGTTTGGCACACAGGATTTGTGTGCTATGTGTTATGCGTGCTGTGTGCAGGCCTAATGTATGCCTGTGTGCCAGCTGCAGAGATGTCTGCCAGTCATGCAGGATGCTATCCTTAGGCTCCACAACTGGTCTGGTGTGTTTCCATGCTTGTATTGCTGTCAGTGTAGGTCCACATCAGATTGGTATTGCTGCCACTGTAGTATTTCATGCCACCCGAGAGGTTATGCCAGTACTGGGTTCAGAGTGCTTAGTCCACAGTTTGGCCATGTGTTTCCATCTCATACATGTGTTGTACATCCATGGGTAGGGGATAGGGTTGACTGTGTACATGTGGCAGCTGTGACATTACTACATGACACACATATTCCACAACTGTACCATAGAGTTGACTGACAACTGACCTTTGCACATGCTACCATAGTATTGAGATTGCATTGGTGATTAACAGCACATAGGGCCAATGGTGAACAAGATACATAGGTCCATAGGTTCATACAGGGATGTCCGCCCAGGGCATGTATCCACCTAGCCAGAATGTGTGTGGCTTTCAACATGCATTGTAAATCTGTCTTGCTATGCCCTTTTCCAAGGTTAGTATACTGTGCCTCTGTCTCACAGTGACACATAAGTGATACCCAGGGTAACCCTACAATGTCACATCCAGTCATTAATATCACTCTTGAAGATAGTCACTGAGTCACTCTGCCTAACCTCTATTGGGATAATATTCAAGAATGAAGGGAGCCTCTGAGTTATGATTGTGCCCCTCCAGCATGTCCTATATATATCACTCCTGAGGTTCACGTCTTTCCAGCGTGTATCCTGATGGGATCTGGATATTCTGAGGTGCAGCATGGCCATTAAGTGAGGGTTTGACATGGCTTTATATGTCAGGCACAGATTGACTATGAAGAGGCAGTATGCCACTGAGTAGAGCTGCTGTTTCTTTAACCAGTCAGTATGTGGCATCTGTTTGAGCCCTTTGATCCTATTGTCGAGGTACGTATGTGGTCTTTCCAGTTGCTGCAGGTGTCTGGTAAGGTGCATGCCGACAGGTTCATCATAGTCAATTATGGGCATGATGAGGGATGAGTAAAGGGGCACAATGTCCTCCCCTGATCTACATGTGGATCCCATCATGATGATGTGGCCCATATAACATGTTTTCCTAACCACTTTGTCCATGTTGTTGTCAAATGTTAGAATGCTATCAACCTGTGTACCCCAAGGTCCATAATACCTTTGTCTGCACTTAATGGATTAACACATATGTGGTACTTTGTGGTCACTTTGTGTTTGACAAAGGGGATGACTATACGCTTTTTGTCATTCACCTTGAGGCCATGGCTGTGGCACAAGTCGTGTGTTTGCAAGAGGCCCTTTTGGAGGATGCGTGTGTTAGCTGGAGAGTTGATTATGGCGTCCGGTTTGCAGTCACCTGCAACTTGCTCATCCACAGTACTTCCATGTGGGCCTGTACCTATGATAAATATATGATGAACATGACAGCTCCCAGGGCTGAGCCTTGTGGGACACCACTTGTACCTGGTTGGAGGCTGACATGGCTCCAGCAATTCTAGCCATGTGTGTTCTGCCCTTGAGCCACTGTGCAATATCCATAGTGACATAGGGGTTAATATGTACACTGGTGAGCTTCCCTAGAATGCACAAGTGGGGTATTGTATCAAAGGCTTACGCAAGGTCCAGGTAGGCTGTGTAGACCTCCTTCCCCTTGACAGTGTCCTTGGTGACTGTTTCAAAGAAATCAAATAGGTTTGAGAGGCAGGATCTGCCATTAACAAAGCCAAACTGTGTGTGGTGACATGTCTGTAGGTCCACAATATCTATATATGTGAGGTTCATGATGATCCTTGCCATAGCTTTGCAGACCAAGCTAGTCAGACATATGGGGCGAATAGTGTCCAGGATCCGTGAAGGCACCACCTGAATGTAGAGGGACCACTGTTGTTGTACGCCACTCTTTGGCCACATATCATGTAGTAAGGCTGGGATTGAACAGTAGTGTTATGTCTGGGTGTAGCTCTTCTTATGGTTCATGTAGGACACAGCCTGGGACACTGTCTGGTCCCATTGATGCAGTGTTTATTGCTTTGGGAAGGGCATCTCTTACCTGAGCATCTGTGATGTCAGGGGGGGCAGCACTCTGCCGCGAGACATATTTGTCCTTTTGGTGTGGTGGGGGGGAGAAGGCAGCAGTGAACCTGTCCACTAGGATGATAGCAATATCTGTGTGCTTTGTATTTCATGTGACATCTTGGATTACCTCTGAGCATATCTGGGTAGTACCACCCAGGTTACTAACATAACCACAGAAAGCCTTGTGATTATCCTCAGTGGCTTGCGGAATCTTCTCTCAAAGATGGCCTTAGACAATCGTATGGGTGCCTGTAGTTGTCTTCCAATACTCATCAGTGATGCCTTCACATTTTGGGTTTTTGTTGTATCATGTAGTGGCTTCATCCTTCTATTGTATAGTTTGTTTATGGCTGGTGTCCGGCGCACAGGACGTCTGCCTTTGGAGAATTGGGTCATGCTTTCATATGTGGTTTCATGATCCATGCATTCCTGAATGTGTCCATAGAATGCCTTTATACAGGTATCTGCAGTCTGGTCCATATTTTCAACAGGCCTGGGGCCTTTGAAGGTTTCCACATCATTTATGAGGGGTGTGAACTTGCTTGACATGAGCTGTTGACTGACGTGCCGCCCTCCAGACTGAGCAAGGTGAGGGTCACATTTAGCTACCTGCCGGGTGATAGAATGTGCCACATAACACAGGCACATAGGTCACTCCACAGCAAGTACAACTATGAGGCAGTCATTGTCCATGCTGGTGCAACCAACCTGAAACGTACCTCCCTGGACCACATGGAAAGAGACACAGAGGAGCTCTTACAGCACCCTCTCAAACTCAGGACTCCCACACAGCCTTCATGCTCACACAGGAGAGTATAGATTTCCCTGCAAACACCATCATACTGGGTGACGTCAGCTACCCAAACATAGACTGTGAACATTACACAAGCCACAATACCCAAGCTCTAGGGTTCCCATACATCAGACATTCTTTAGCTATGGAACAGGTAATCAACCTTCCCACAAGAGGGGCAGATATACTAGACCTGATCATCACAAACATGAGTACAAAATGCTCACCACTGGAAGTATATCCCTCATTGTTGCAATCAAACCATATACTAATCACACTGGAGTACTGGATCCCCCACATATGCAAACCTCAAACACATCGATGTGTGTGTGGGAAATGCCCCTATTAGCAACTGTGACAGTACAAGTATAGGATGCAGATCCCCCTTTTGAAACACTGATGATGTCAGGACTCTATAACTATATTACCTGTATTAAAGTCCTCCAGTACTTCGTATAGCGCGCTCCGCTAATGCGTCTTTCTCCAGTGTCATAACATAGTTAGGTAGGGGTTTGAATCCTGCAAAGGGAATGTATGTGTGTTAGTATGAGTGGGGTTTATGTGTGTGCATTATGTTGGGAGGGATAAGTGCCTTTTGCCAACTGGGAGAACACACTACAGGGTGCACATCCCCCCTCCTACACACAGATGATGTCAGCACCCTCTAAGTACAGCATTAGAAAGAATTTCTCCAGTTAATGCATATAGCACACTCTGCTAATGTGTCTGCTTCTACTGTCATAACACAGTTAGGTATGGGTTTGAATCTTGCAAATGGAAAGTATTTGTTTTACTGTGGGTGGGGTTAGTGTGTGTGCACAATGATGGGGGTGGGATGTGGCTTTTGCCAAATGAGGCTATGCACTGCAGGGTGCACATTACCCTTAACAAGCAGTGATGTTGACAGCACCCTATACAAACAAAACTACAAAAGAGAAGGTGGTGGTACCAATAACACATGTAAGGTAACACCTCTTCAAGTAATGTCCACAAAACGAAGTAGGATAATCAAACAATCCTTTTACTCTATACAAACAACATGACAACAGACAACTGCCAGTACTCAGTATAGTGTTACATGCTACTGTAGCACGCACATGTACCAGAATATACCTAGATAGTGTTTTGAAGCCTGAATGCGGCAAGTGTGTGGATGTGGGATGTGTCTGTGTGTGCATTTCCGTATGGGAAACATGTTTGATGTGGCAATCAGGGTACCACAGTACCTGATGCACATTACACCTTTGAACTGATGAGGTTGCCTGCACCCTGTGAGTACAGGTAGAGAAGAGGAAGTCGGTATTAAACAACATAGTGCACTTCTCAAATGTGTACCTGTCATGTATCGACAGCTACTCATGTAGGGTAATAAATAATGGGAATGGCAGGTGAGCGTGTGCATGTGTGTGGGTAGCAGGGTGTGTATAAATGCATGTGTGACAGAACAGATACATATAGCCGGATCTACATAACAGCACATGATGCGCATTCCCATAGTCAATGTTAGCATGTGATGGTGTGCAGCTGGTACACTTTGGTAAGTAGTATGAGTGCAGATAACAATTGAGGACATTCATACAGTTACTGCAGCAGGACTGCTGGGATATACACACAATCATAGTGAAACAGTGAACAGTTACCAACATGTTACTACTTATACACATCTATGTAGTCACCCTGTGCATCAGCAACGTGTTTACCTTTTCCTGCACCAATGTTGTAGTATGCAGGAGGTGGCTCAGTGTCATCATATGCACAGGGTGTGGGTTAGGTATGCCCAAGCCAGCCACTGGTAACACCAATTGACATGTGTGTGTATGTGTGTTTGTGAGGGGCAGCAGTACAGGGTGGACCAGTGTTGGTGCAGTGTGTGTGTGTATGTGTTTGCCCTAGGTGTTAGGTTTCTGCATGTGTGTAAGCACGCACACAGTCCCACATAATGGCTGCCATGTACAGGGTTTTGTGGACAGCCACAGACTGCACCTGTCAGGTCATCCAGATCAGTGTCTGTGGGCACGGACACGGTACCTGTGCCTGGCAGGTGTGCTACGGGCCGTATCTGCTACTAACCCAGACTGGGTACTGTCATCGGAAGCAGGGGTGTGTTGACTGGACACAGTTCCCTGTTGGGACTGTCCAGAGCCACGTGCACGTGGTCTCCTGGGGCGTCTTGATGACAGCAACGACCCAGCATTGCTGGGGCTGGTGCTGGCACTTGAGGTGCGTGAGTGGGCCTGTTGTCGTCCGCGGCCACTGCCTGCTGGTTCTGTTGCTGGCATACGGCCACATCGATTTCGCAAACGCACACCATGGACATCTGGTTGTGGAGCAGCTGTTGTATGCCCCCACAACGTCTGTCAATGACATCTGTGAAGTTACGGATAGCATTCGCAACATCACGCATGCCGTCTGTCATGGCTGTGCGACATGCTCTCAGCTCCCTCAGACCCTGTCTGGTGTACCTTTCCATACGTGCCTGTGCCTGCATAACAGTTCGAAACATAGTGGAGGTTGACATACCTCCTTGGGCACGTCAGCCAGAGGCAGTACGGCCACGGATGCCCCCACGAGAACCCATGGGCGACTGTCTGCGTGGTACCATTGGAGGACCCTGCTCATGGCTGCCTTGTGGGGATGCATGTACCACAGGTACCACATTACCCTGATCTATGCCCACTGCAGACTGTCCATCACCTAGGGGCAATGGTGACAAAGGATGTAACGGCAGGATGACTGTGCGCATTGACGTGGTTGACAGCTGTGTACTGTCAATTGGCTGACCAATGGCGGACCCAGACACACCTTCCTGCACCATTACAGACATTTCATCATCATCAGTACCTGGGGCACAAGATTCAGGTTCCCTGCTGCAGGTCACCAGAGCAGCACCAGAACCTACGGGAGGAAAACAGGGAACACAGATTACAGTCTCAACACATATTTGACAGAGATGCACTTCAATACTAATGCACACATTCAGAAATGGACACATGCACTCATGGACACTAACACACATGCACACATGGGCACAGGCACACTCGCACACATGCACACCCCACAGTAAACACACACATCAGTACTGTGGTACACTACTCTTAATTTTGTTAAACTGGGTATTGCAGGTATTATTAAACACACTCACCAGCATGTATACTACAGAGTTACACTACTCTTACTAGTATTATAAATTGTTTTTCAGGTAATGTTAAACACACTCACCAGCATGTATGGCCTGCCTCATTGCTAGATGGGAGGGACCTGGAAGTGTGAAGAGAGTAATGTCAGTGTGGGCACAAGTGTGCCATTTGTTTTGCACATGATACAGTACAGTAGTACACTAGTTCCCTTATACACATCAGCTGCTCATAGTGTCTGTATCACACATGCACAATTACATATCATGATGACAGATACATACCACATGCACACCTTATGCGTGCATGAAGTAACAGTGTACAGAACAGTCATATGTACATACCAGGAGTTAACTCTAATCTCACCCTTACCTCTCTTCAAACGACAACTCAAACTGTACTTCCAAAACCACTGGCTTTGTTCTTGTAGTACTCCAGGCTAACGTCCCTCTCCCCACCCTCTCTTTACCTTTAACCCCTCATTGTGCATAAAACTAGCTTCTACCCTGTTTCTTTCCCCTTGATGTCCTTCTATGCTCTGACCTACTTCTCCCATCCCTCCCACCTCCTCTTGACTGTCTTCCTTCTTTTCCTCACTTCCCTTCTTGACTCCTGCCTCTTCCCTATTATTTTATCTTTCATACTCCTTCTACTTCTCTACCCTTCTGAGCTTTAACTATTATCTATATGGCTTTTGCCTTATTGCATAACCGTTATGTTTTAGGTAGAATTGCTTTGAAACCGACAGTACATTGTGTATGACTTTAAACTGCTTGAGTTCCTTAAATGTATGTTGATTTAATTAACAAGCTGGTGTATATTTCTATTATGTTGGCTGTCTGTATTAACAACTTGTCTGTCTGCCTTTATTATGTTATGTGTGGAGCTTTTCTCCCCAGGCCTCTACTGAAAATGGACTTATATCCAGCTAGACTATCTTGGTCAACAAATGTAAAAGTAATAACAATAAATAAATATGGCATCTTACCTGCACGCTCGGTGTCTTGCTGCTGTGTGGATCCAACCTCCATCATGATGCTTGACTGTTGCTGTTGTTGTTCTGGGGCTGGATCCACAACACTTAGCAGTAGCCCCTCCTGTCTGGTGAGGGGGGGATGTGTGGCCACCCCCCCACCTGTGGCAACCTGTTGCCTGCGGATATCTGCAGCACGCTGGTGGACATTTCTAATCAAATCACTGCAGTGATGTCTCACCTGCTCATATGTCCTATCATGCATGCCAACATCATTTATCCTGCTAACTAGATTTTGCCACAGTGCAGACCTCTCCTGCTGATTCTGGGTGATGCGTGAGAACAGGATGGCATAGTCACGCACCAGGCTCTGGTGGATCACTTCATCCTCTGCAGCAGAATATGCGGGGTTCCTTTTGGAGCCATGTTCCCTGGAAAGGTACACAAACAGGTTATCAGCATAGTATCTCAGCAATACATGGTACACATTCTATACAGGGAGTATTAAATTGTACTTATTACTGCTTGGTTGTAACTTGATTAAAGTGTAGCTATCATTCTAAGTCATTTGGACTAAGCACTTGGCCTTCAGACCAGTTGTTTTACATTAGGGAGGTTTGTGGCAAGCACTGTGGTGGCAGGACACATATCTTTCATCCGTTGAAGTTGGGAACTGCTGATTGAGAGCCCAGTGTCCAAGTGTATTAGTTCTGGTATAGGCAGTTGGCCTTCAGGCCAGTTATTTAACATTAACAAGGTTTGTGGTCTGCACTCTTGTGTGACAATAGGCTGTACTCTGCCATTCATAGCTGAGGACATCTGGTTTCAGGTTTATAGTGCCTGCGTATTTGAGCTGTATCTTACTGACATTGGTACACCTTGTTTGCTGTAGCAAACACTACATCCAGGCCTCCTGAATCTAGCTTTGTTTATATGCTTGTTATTTGTTAGCTTGTTATTTCACTGGTATGCTACTTCCACATAATACACAGCTTCTCAACACTTCTGTGACTCACTACTGATATCTGCATTGCTTACTGTACGTATTTCCATGTTACACATGACAGCAGGTGACTGCTTGTCATTGTTGCATTTACTTAATTGTGACACATTGCACTTAGGTTACCTGGCTCTTGCTCACTGAAGATTTTATATCCATCAGCAGTAGTAGGTAATATCAGTACACCCTCACTCCCCACCGGACCTTGTTTTCAATTATTACGGAATTCACAATAGTATTCTAGCATGTCCAAAGGTCAGTTGTCAGTCTCCTCCCCTGTCCAGCTGATGAGTGTGGTAATCCAGAGACAATGTTAGAACAGCTGCATGTACACAGACAACCCCCTCCTCCTAACAACAAATTCAAACTCATGTGAGTGATGCAACCATATACCAAACTGGAGGCTAGGCTCTCTCTACTCAATACTGCCATAACCAGTCAGGTGGAGAAGGAAACCACACTCACTACACTTCCAGTCTCACATAGACCTACCACAACAGCATAACTAACACATGATCACACATGAACATACTCGTAGGCTCGGACTACAGGTCTGCCTATGCAGCAGAGACCTCCTAAGCAGACACTCAAGCAACCATTACCACAGAAACAAACATGTGCAACACATATCACACAAAGCCAATGTGCTGAACACTCACAGCCATTAACAGTAAACAACACACCTCATACACGTGTACTAGGTGCCTCTGTCATCAGGCACACTGACATCATGTTCACCAGGCTTAACGAGGTGAGGGTCACAGTGTGCAGCCTGTCGGGCACTACGACCCGCCACATAACACAAACACTCAAGTAACCCCAAGGCAAGTACAGGTATGACTCAGTCAATGTCCATGCTGGTGTGAATGACCTGACACATACCTCCCTGGACTACATGACATGAGACAGTATGGAGCTCTCTGAGCACGTAGCCCAAGACAGTTTGACCCTGACCTTGAGTAGCATCTTACCCTCACCAAGAACGATGCCACAATATCAAGGCACGATGATCCCTTCCAACAACTGACTGACATACTGGTGTCATTCACAGGTGTGCCAATGCCTGTCATCTTAGGGTGGTATGCTTTGCTAGGGACAGCTTGCACCTGTCACCCCTGGCCTATTGGATTTTGGCGGAGGCTCTTGCTACACCCATAGTGCCAGTATTAGGTAAGGCTCATAAGGCAAACCCACATCCATTTGTATCACAAAGGATGAGGAAGTAAGAGTGATGCTACTCAACACCGGAAGTCTAGACCTCAGGATACACGCACTCAAAACCCTACTTAGCATTATGGACATCAATATCTGTGCAGTAACATAAACCTGTTTCAGGTTTCACAGGAGCACACCAGCACTACCAAGTTATAGCTGTTACTATTCTTGTCGGCCCCAACACTTGAACAAGGGAGGGGGAGTATCAATATTCAACCCAGATTCCCACGCCTCCACATTGGTGGCAAAGTACAACATAGGTGTTAGGCCATTGAGTACAGAAGACGTAGTTGGGGACCTGGGGAAGAAACATGATAGCAGTCTGTCATTTGTCAACCACATGGCCAACGTGGATTGAAAGACATGTTATATAGCCCAGCTAATCATGAGGGATTTACATGTATGGCAGGGGAGGTCATTGTGACTCTTTACTCATCCATCATCAGGCCTATAATTGTTTACAATGCACCTTTTGGGATGTACCTAACCAGACACCTACAGCAACTGGTACAGGACAACAGTACCTCATCAAGAGGATGCAATGGCTCAAACAGATATCATATGCTGCCCAGTTAAAGGAAATCCAGCTGGACTCAGTGGCATACTGCCTGTTCAGAGGCAATCTATGCGTGCCATATACAGCCATGTCCTACCCAGCAGTAATGAACATGCTGCACCTCAGGAAATCAGAGTCCCATACAGCCACATGCTCAGGAGACCTGAACCTTAGCACTGACATAAATGGACATGCTGGAGGGGCATATTCCTAACCAAGAGGCTCCCTTCACTCTGTAATGAACTCACACTACAGGTTATGCAGAGTCCCTCATTGACTCTCTTCCATAGGAATCTGGATGAGTGGATGGAGATCATAGTTGTACCCCAGGTATCACTTCTATGTCACTGTTAGACAGAGGCACAGTATACTAATGTCGGACAAGGGCATAGCAGCATAACTTGTAATTGGGTGGCGAAAGACAAACACATTCTACTAGGCTTATCAATGCCCTAGGGCAAATAGCCTAGTATGAACCTATGAACCTGTGTGTACTGCTATAGTACTTCTGCCATATGTTGCATGTGTGTGTGTTGTGGAGGATGCACAGGTAATGGCCAGATATTTCTGCACAGGCGACACGTCTGAAACACTCTGGGTGTTCATCCCTACATACTGGATGTGTGTTGCCATCCAACCCTGTGATGTGGACACACATTACTCAGCCTGGATATACATATCCCGACAACACCACAAGCACAGTACACTACCTTGCTATGTATGCATGTAATTACACAGTTATTCAATAGTTATGACTGTGATGCTATCCATGCAGCCCATTGGGCCAGTGGAAGCCACAACACACACTGCTGGCCCCTTTGCATATGCTTACCACAGACATCCCACATACTGCATGTACTGTGCACACACATATCTAACCCAGAACATCTGCACACCACTTATTAATCCTGTCCAGTGGACTACAGATACAGGCACATTATATAACAATAGCAGGAGGCTACTGCAGCACAGGGCAGATTCTCATGAGGGCAAGGCATCTGTGGTCATCAGTGTTAAGATGCTTCACATTCACCAAATGCACAGATATTGGCAACATTGTTGCAGACAGTTTAGGTGCAGGTACCCCCCCCCCATTCTCCTACACATGCGGTATTAGTTATCACAGATGACTGTAACCTCCCTATCCTCTCACATGTCCAGGTGAGGGCCACCCTCAACATTGCAGAACACATAGCATCACTGTTACGAAATGGTATCCCTGGATTTGTGCTACGTTCACCCCTGGAGGACATAGCACCACATGACAGTCTGGTATTAATCCCTGGCCATACTACAGGATATGTACCTGATCAGTGCCATACATACACAGTGATCCCACACCAACGAGGAGTAACCTCTACTGACCCTGGTAACTACTGCATCATATGCACAACTGGCCTTGTGTTCTAAGTTATGGAAGTTGTAAGTATGGGCAACATGTACAGCAATATTACATATGTATATATTTCAGGACTATGTACACACAACCTATCTCATGGACATACCTATAGATAGTGAACTATGATACATTTGGAGGTGTCACAGTAAACACAGTATTAACCTGCTACTTTGCATTACCTGTGTTTGTGGCAGCTGTTGCTGTGTCAGTGGTGCTGCTTGCTGCTTGCTGTTTGCTGCTGCTGCTGCTGGTTTTGCTGCTGGTAGTCTGTATAGTTTCTTATTTCTCTCTCTGTCTCTCTCTCTCTCTTTCTCATTAGGTTTGTGCAATGACTGTTCTGCATGTGTGGAGTGTGGGTACTGAATGCTTTTGTAGGTATCTGCATAGGCCCATGTGATGGCCTCTGCACCAATTGTAAGGCAGCATTGGCTAATTGCATACAGCCAGTTGTGTACTGATTGCGTGCCTCACTGTGATTTCAGGACAGTGCTATAAAAAGGTATGTGAGATAGGCGTTAATTGTAAGGGCATGGACCATGCTGGTATGCTGTTGGAAAATGTTCTGTGAGTGTGAAGGTTAGTACATTTCTCATGCTTCATGCTGTGTTGTGAATTCAGGTTGCTGCATTTCTTCCACCTGTTCCTTGTAGTGAGTGTGTATGCATACGGACGCCTACGACTATATTTCATATGTATTGCTATATATACATATGTGTACATATACATAATTTCATATATGTACATTAGCTGACAATATTGGGTACAAGCTAACAATTTGCAGGGCTGTTTCTGTTAACACTGAACTAGTGTGGGAATCCAGTAATTCAGCCATTAAAACTCTACCTGAAATGCTTTGGGTAGTACACCTCCTATAATGCCTTTATATTGATCCCTACTATTACATGTTATATTTATTTTAGCACTATGCTCTCATATAGCAGTCATGGCTTAGTGGTAGGTCATGCAGACTAATGTTACCAAGGTCCTGGGTTTGAGACTGCCAGTGGGAATTTATTTTTCTTTCCAAACCTTCAAAAAGAGTACAGGACCTGTCAATCAAAGTGCTGAAGCCACCTTTAAGCAGTTAAAAGGGTTAGTGGGTCTCAGAGGGGTCAGGCTGTGTTGCAGATTCTGGCTGTTGCATTTATCTTCACTGTTTCCTGTAGTGAGTGTGTATGGATACTGACACCTACGACTATATTTCATATGTATTACTATATATTTATATATATGTATGTGTACATATACATACCTTCTTATGTGTGCATTACCTTACATTATTATGTACAAGCTAACAATTAGCAGGGCTGTTTCTGTTAACACTGAACTAGTGTGGGAATCCAGTAATTCAGCCATTAACACTCTACCTGAAATGCTTTGGGTAGTACACCTCCTATATTGCCTTTATATTGATTCCTACTATTACATGTTATATTTATTTTAGCACTATGTTCTCGTATGGCAGTCATGGCTTAGTGGTAGATCATACAGACTAATGTTATCAAGGTCCTAGGTTCGAGACTGGCAGTGGGATTTTATTTTTCTTTCCAGGTTTTCAGAATGAGTACAGGACCTGTCAATCAAAGTGCCATAAAGGCACTTTTAAGCACTTAAAACCAGGTCTGCGCTCGTTTGCGCGGAGCTCACGCATGCGCACTGGCGGTGAGCTCTGCTAACACACGCGCACACCCGCGCTATTTTCTTTGAAAGAAAAGAAAAAGGGGTGACAGGAAAGTGGTGAAAAAGGGGTCACAAAGAGGGTAAGACAGTAGGGAAACAAGCGTGGGATTTGCAGGAAGGATGTGGGTAAGGCCCATAGATGCCCATGTCTTTAGCAGCAACAGCTGTGTATTTCTATGTATTTTGGTGGGACATTTGAAACCTTCCACCCCTGAGAGAGGTGTCAGGACAACATTAATATTTGTTGTAAAGCCAATTGTAATTAACAGTTTCAATGTCCAGCGGACATGTGTGTGACATGGACAGCTATGTATGGGGCGTAATTTTTTTGTGGGTACAGAGTGCCCTTTTTTTTTTTTCAGGTGAGAGTGGCATGTCAGGTGAAGGAAGTTGGTATAGCTGGGGAGGTAGGCTGGGTAGGTTAACAGACAAGACAGACAAGACGCATACAGGGGCGGTGTATGACACAAGTGGGGGGGTTACACAATTGACGGGGACGGAGGTTGGGATATCCAAGGCGCATGAGCCCACAGATGGCAACAGTGGAACTGATATCCCCACCCATAGGCAGTTGCCACTGTTCCTTCACAGCCCAGGATGGGGCTGTGCTGGGGGCTGTGCAGGCAGGACAACGGCCGTGGCCGTAAGCTGTGCCACCCAAGCCTCGAGCTGGCATAGGGGCCCAAGAACAGAGTCTTGGATCTCCCTTCGCACCACAGTCCGGACAGCTTGGAGGGTGAGTGGACGTACTCCTCCGGCCACGCTTGCAGAGGGGGGATGGGCCCCATCCCCTGCAGCGCTTCCACCTGAAGGTGGCACAGGGCCACCGGAGGAGGGTCCATCCTGTGCACTATTGCCAGGTGCAGTCGCCAGCTGAGGTGGGAGAGATGGGTCCGCTGGGACCTGCCTTCCCAAGCGTTCTAGGTTTGTGGGTATGTTATGTTAGTTTGGGTTAGTGGCATATTATTCCATTCCAATTAGTTGTAACAGCATGCATTGGTATTCCCATTAAACAAACACCCAGATATTAACACCATTGAACAACGGGCATATCAATATCACATGCATTATTTGAACGGAAATACACAATCAAACAACATGCAGGGTTGATTAATGGCAACAGGCCATCAGGTTTGCAGGTATGAACAGGGCACATGCACAAACAGACATGCATATATTTGTGAACAGGACAAATGTCCATGGTTAATGAAATGTTCACGTACCAATATTTAGTGAGTGTTTTAATTTCCAATTATAGGGTGGGGTGGAGAAAGAAAATGATGACACATTCATAAGTTACACATTGATATACATTTGTAATAGGTACACAATTAACTTGAGGCTGATGTTTCAAAATGATTTTTATTTGACTGTCATGCTAGACCTGCTACAGTTACATCACTATCCTAGTTATTTTGAATTTGATCAGATACATCATCCTGCTACACTTTGATGACAGGACAGGGGACAACTATGGCTGTTTAGTTTGTCAGACAATCATTCATTCTATCTGCAAATTGTTTACTGTCATCACCATATACAGATTTTGGCTTAAACATTCAAGATTCAGACACACTGAAATCAGTTTGGGATGTTAATTTGTAATTCCCACATGCATTTAGTTCTGTGGAGACACACTCAAGCTTATATATTCGGGGGTTATTAATACTTTATTTATTGATACATGACCCTTTCTGTCACTCTCACACATCCTGCAATTCACAGTTCAGGTTGGTACTTCTAGGCTTTGTTCACATATTAGACCTGTGGTGATTCAAACACTTTCCAGCAGCCACACTTCTGTCATGATTCATCATTTCAACAGGGGATAAATCTCACATGTGATTACCTCAGATTCTGAAGCTGTACTCTTGAGACTACTGCAGGTTATACTATATTTAATTAATGGTTGGACATCTGTATTACAGCACTATTTATTTCTATCAATTATATTTCCAGTTACACTTGCATACTGCTGAACTTGTTGCAGCCATACCTGCAGACTTTTACTTCTTGCTTGCACATTATATTTCTTTTGATCAATACAGTGCAGTGTTCTGATACGTGCTACACTATAATATTTATTTACAAGTACTATGTGGGGTTACTAACCTGCATGGTGGCGCAGCTGCACCAGCCTGCGGTCATGCGCCCTTCGGTTCGCAGAGCGTACACCTGCAACTGTAATACAAAACAAGTAATATTGGAATACACATCTCCATGGTATCAGCTAGTTTAATTCCTTACATACATAAGTAAAATGTAACTTATTCAGTAGTGGGGCGTTGGGCGTATCCCGGGCCTCCTGGATCCATTGGGTCAACTGGTCTTGCTTACGCCACTTCAGGTCCGCATGGTGGTGACGGACTTGCTCACCAGTGCGTGGAAAGCCAGTAGCACTGGTCAGATCATGAGCCAACTGGTCCCATGCCTCCGCCCTGTAAGCTCCACATGAGACCTGGCCCTGCATGAGTTGGGCCTCATGATGGTGAACTAGGAGCCAGACCATGTATCTGGACTCCTCAATGCCCCACCGCTGTGCTCGAAAGCAACGTCCCTCCTTTACTCCACTCATTCTGCCTGCAGGTCTGTTCTACAATCGGTTCTGCTGTGTATTCCCGCCTATGGGGTTTATATATGCCGATTTTCCCGCACATTTCTATGATTGGCCATTTTGGAATTGTATCTACTTCACAGAAACTGCTTTATCATGCTCCATTCTGGATTATATCCTATATGTATGCTATTTCTGCATTTCTAAGTACTGCTGTCATGTCTTAGTGGTTTAGTACCTTGACTCTAGTGCCTGGTATCCTGGGTTCAAATCTGACCACTGATTTTTAATTTTCAAGACTGTCTAGACATGAATTGAGGACCTGTCAATCAAACATGCCAAAAGCACTTTTAAGCACTGAAAACCAGGTCTGGGCTCGTTTGCACGGAGCTAACGCATGTGCACTGGCAGTTAGCTTGTAGGATCGGCGTGCAAACGGTGTGCGCTGGGATACACCTTAAATGGCTGGTGATACACATGTTAAGCTGAGCACAGCTAGTTGCACACAGTTTGAGCCTGTTAAACCAGTGCTTAGCTAGGGGCAAGCAATTTGCAGCTTTTTAAACACTACTCAGCTACAAGCACTCTGTCTCACTGCAGCTTAGCTATCAGTACATTTCTAAATATTTTTATTATTGTTTTACTTCATAATATATGCTCCATTTCATTCCATTTTACAAAAGGGTATACTTTTACATTTGTACAATACTGTCAGGGGCCTTTTTAGTGCTTATTTACAAAAAAAAAAAGGCTGCTGCGTGGGCTCGAACCCTGCCTGCCTACTCTTAAGCTGGCAACTCTACCGCTAAGCTATTTCTTCTTGCCTTACTTTGCATATTTAGTTCTCATATCCTTCTCCACTGCCTGCTAACTGCAGTTGCGTTAGTAGAACACCCACGCACACGAGTGCACACAGTAGCACACATTTACGGGTTTTAAAAAAAATAAAACAGTTTTTATTTTCATTTTATAGCATCTGTTCACTTTGTACACTGATGGTCTGTGGGGGAATGTGTTGTGTAGTGTGTTTATTTACATTTCCATGGCCTCTCTCGTGGCTGTTTACTTTCAGCCATTCTGCACTTCCGGGGGCGTGTCCGCATGCAGGGCTTAGCCTATGGACATGCCCCCTACTCTCTTACACGGACTGTGTAAGAGTTACAGTGTGATTCAGCATGCCTCATGCACCTCATGCATATGCATGACATGCTGACATCACACCGTTTAACTGCAGCCTCCGTGTAAGAGTTATAACTCTTACACGGAGCCTTCCTGAATCTGGCCCAATCAGTTTGCATTGGTTGGCAAGCCTTGGGACATGGCTGTTTTTAATTATTATTGAATGCTGTGGGGCTGCAATGTTAAGAGTATTTAGTAATGCTGCACTGAAATAATCAACTGCATCATTTAAGGGGAGTCTTTTTAGGATGGACCAGTTACCCGCTTTCTGAGCTTCAAAGACTCTTTGGAGAATCTGGAGAGATTACGCATAGTTTTGAGCTTATGTTCCTTTGTTAGTTGTGTAATACACCTGTGGGTATAAGCTGGAGGACGGCCATTTAGTGCTTCAGGGAGGGTATCCGAGGAGGTAAAATTAGATGGGTTGGAAACCAGAATCCAATCCAAGGTAAATTGTTGGAAGTTGCTTTTGCCATTTCTTGTTGGTGTACTAATAAGTTGGGTGAGTACAAAGAAGTTCATGCTTTTGATTGCTGAATTTGCAAAGACTGCCAGTCAATGTTTACATCATCCAGTAGGATAATTTCATTTCTGATTATATCTGTTATCCAGGACAGTATGTTTTTAATTACTGGAATATTCTGTCCTTGGGGATACATAGCACAGCAAAGCATAGGATTGCTGCTTCTTCAAAATTTGGGATTGTGTCTGTACACAGTAAAAACATGGAATGTTGAATACAAGGACATTTAGACTGCTTAAATTATTCGGACTGCTTTAAAATAAGTATCTTACAATGTTAAGGGTGTCAGTGTCCTTGTGGAATTGAAAAGTATTACACTTATGTTGTGTTACTGCAAGATATGAGCATTAGGTCACCGACTTCAAAAAAAGTCTGAAATTATGGAGATTTTGCACTAGTATAAAATCTGGAACAGCGATCAATGATTTGGTGATTATGTTACTTTTCTGCAGGATACTTCATGCTGGCAGACAATTTTTGTGGAGACAGATAATTTATGCATGTGTGGTGTGACACAAGTTTGAACAGTGAAGTCTGCACTGCTATTTTATGGCCACATTTAAAACAAAAACATGAAAACATTTAGAGGGTTTAATGATGTCTGACAGATGGCATGGAAGATGGTATCCCAGGATAAATGGTGATGACTTTATTGCTGTTCAGAACCTCAGATTGTTTAAAATTCTAACTGGAAGACCAAGGTTATCTTGCAAGAGGAAAAAGGTTGAAGAATTCAAAACTTAATTTTCTTTCAGTGATCTACTGCAATATATGCATCCTTCAGACAGATATTACAATTGGTTTGCATCGACCACTAATAATTGGATATAGGAGTGATTCCTTTGTAATTACTACCTATGTATTTACAAACTCACTAGCTTAAGCACCCATTTTTCTACATACATAGATAACTATCTAAACTCTTTTGCCTTAAGGAAGTTAATATGGTAAAGTTATAGTGCTGTATTGAAGCTGGGTCCCTTAATCCTGAAAAGAGGAACTGAAATATATATTAAATACTGTCCTCTAACATTTTAACTAGCTCAGTCCTTGCTGGTTCTTCTTAATTGCATTGGTCATGTCCTGAAGCAATTGTAAGTAACAACCCTTTGAATTTGTGATAATCTACTTACTGTATAGAATTTAACATTATATAGTTCTTGATGCAAAAGGAAAGCTGCTTTTACATGTTATTTCGTAGATTAGGATGCCCACCTGAAAATTTCCTTGGTAGCTAAAAAATCCTACCATATGATCACAAATGACAGAACCCACAATGTTCCACTACGTAACTATTATATTTTCATGACAAATCCATCAACAGGAATTTCTAATTTCCTACAAAGACAAAATATCAACTAGGTCTTGTAGGTTAAAGATCTTACACTGAAAATTAACACAAGTAATGTGGCAGTGAAACCATAATGTAAGTAAGAAGCTGTTCTTATGAAGAGCTAAGTTGGTTTTCTTACCCAGAATGTTTTGAAATTATATGCAGATTACTGGCCAAGACCTACCATGATTTCATTATGTGGGTATGGTTATGGAGAAAAAATGGGTAAACATTGAAACTGAAATATCAAACATATACAAAATATGTTCCATATTAAGTTTATTTTTGTTAAGGTGTAGTCAGAAAATTCAATAAGCACTGGTCATTTTTATTAGAAGTTCCTGAACTTAGAAAACTTTTAAGTGAGCATCCATGTTTTAGATACAGATGAAGTTCCAACCTTAAATAGCATCTATGCTACAAAGAACATTCAAGAACAACTATGATTTTCTGACATAAAATTAAAATGTAACAATTGTACGTTTTGTATATATATATATATATATATATATATATATATATATATATATATATATATACAGAAAAGTCCACTAAATACCGTATATATGGAACAGATTAAAATCTTAGAGCTTATGGTAATTGCAACACCAATAATTTAGTATACCTAGCTTTATGCTGTAAATGCAATGCTTATTACATCAGGAAAACAAATCAGAAACTAAAGAAGCACCTGGGGAATCATCTGTCTGATATAAGAAGATGTATGATTTCTAACTATATAAGCACAATGAAACTTATCCAACTCACAATTTTAAGTTCATGATTTTAAAAATAATTTCTGAATGAATTGGAAAAGGTGGCATCTCCTTGTTAACAAAACAAGATGAATTAAAGTGGATTTTAAGATTTAAGGCACATGTTGTTCCTGGTCTAAATGACACTGTGTTTTTAAAACCCTACCTGAGACACCTACATGATCAAGTGAACTGATTACATGACTTTTTTATTCTTTTTAAAAAATTGTATTCTTCTTAATGCATTAATAATGCCTGAGGAAGCCAAAAAGTGAACGTTTTTAACTTGTGACTACCTTTAAGGTTTACTTTTGTAATAAACAAGTTGGAAGTCTTATTCATAGTTCCATTCACTTTATTTTCTACATTTCCCTTTGGATGCCTATACATCTGATAATCAAAAATACGAATCATAAAACCTTCCGTGCATTAAAAGGTCACAGGTCATGTGTTACCACAAAATTCCTGTAGTGCCTATATCTATTTATACTTTGTTCACAAGGAGAGAAAAGCTCTAATAGATTCAGAAATATAAAAAATAATGACAATGATATGTTAGTGCAGAGGACTGAAGCTCTGACTCATTAAATAGCTGCTTCATGTGCCAAGGGTACAGGAATTGAATATGTCCACCTTTATTTACCTACTGAGAGAAACTGAACAAGTCACTTAACCAGATAGCGCTTTGGGACCACTGATAATTTGATCCACTCCCCATAACATACCTCTCAACTGTCTGCTTTTTCACAGAATGACCAGATTTTTGCCTCAAAATTTCTGTTTCTCATAAAATTTGTGGCTTTCTGGCAAATCACTGGGATGATTCAAGGAATAAAATCACTAAATGGTGACATACATTTGAGTTTCAGATATCACATCCTTTAGAAAATCCATTTTAACACAAACCCTGTAACTCTAACTACTTTTTACCTTTACAAGAGCAATATTTAAAATCTGTCCATATTTTTGGGCCTTTGTCCCCCCCCCCCATTTTGTCAGGTTTTGTCTATATTTCTTGGGCTAAGAAGTTGAGAGGTATGCTCCATAATGATCTCTTAGACTGAATGCTTAGTAACTACATATGAACAAAAGTAATTCATTGCAATACAAAAGGGGAGAAAAGCTACAGTAGATACAGAAATATGAAAATAATGACAAAAGGTTTATGTGGCAAAGACAAAATCAGTAATATGCAATACAACAGGGATGCAGTAAATGTTTCAAAAAATAGGGATTATTATGAATTATAGATATAACAAACACTTTATTTGACAATTTTTTATCATCTTACTTAAGGATGACCTTGCACTATGTGTGGGAATCTTTGGTTCACTGGTAGTAAAAAAATCCACAGAAAAATAGCCATAACAATATCAGAAGCAGCCATTACTTTATAAAAAGATATACATGCATATGCTGATCTTTGTAGCAGAAAAAAAGAAATTCATATCCATCATGCTCTGTAATTCTGAAATCATTAACCTTTCATGGAGGAAATTAAAAATGATATAATATTAGAGTAATTCATATCAAAAGCATGCATGGTGATTATTGGATAAAGCAACTGGTGTGCCTGATATTGGTCTAGCATTAGCTACATGAATAAGTCTGCACATCTATACCCATTAAAAACAAAAGCAACCGTGAAAGTGCTGTCTTCTCTTTTATTCAGAGGAAAAAAAAAACAGAACTATCAACAGAGAAAAAGGCAGACTCCATCCTCCCTATTTACCACCCCCTCCATATGCTCACACAAAAATAGCAAATTCACAAAATACAAAAAAAAGTAAATAAATAAATAAAATAGAAATTAAAATGCTCTCATATCCATGCTTGGAAGCCAGGAGTCTGCTAGCATCCTCATATAAAAAGTGAGACGGATGCATGTATACTTTAGAGTCCTAAAAATGTCACTATACTGCATATTAAATGTAATTTTCTGTAAAAGTGCTAGCACATAGATATCCAACACCTACACAATATATTATGAAGACATCAATATCCACATAATACAGATCTAGACACTATACAAGCAAGATATTTGGATAAACAATTTCATTACTTAAAAAAGGTAAGAATATCATGGCAATATACAATAGCAATAATTTATTCCTCTGTGGGTAATGCAGAATTTATTCATGGCTGGCATTGTTTTGTTCCTGGGATTTCAGCCTGTAATCAAACCATGCCAACCATGAATACATTCTGCATTACTCATATACAGTCATGAAATATTGATAAATTAGATAAAGAGAAGGCAATCTTCTGGTTATATAACCTATGGCAGTTTTTGGGAGAGATAAGCTGACAAATTCGGTAATACTACTTGAATGTTGCTTGTTTATTTATTAATTTGTTTAATTTATTTGTTTTGTTGACTGGGAAAGTAGCAGATGCCTGGGGAGAAAAGCTCCATCACAGCAGATTTATACTAACAAATACATTTCAGACAGTTCTCAGAAAAGCAAGTTATACTTTTCACAAAAACAAACAAAATTACAGGACAGGTATATATATATATATATATATATATATATATATATATATATATATATATATATGTATAGTGAATTATTTATATCAACAATGATCTGCGTATGCCACATTCAGGTATGCTTGGAAATGCTTGTAGGTTCATAGGTTATTATTAGGCTAAAGGCCTCATCAGGCCTTTTAAGCTTAGCCATGTTTCCCAAAGGTGAGAATCAAACTTTATACTTTGTGTCTTCAACGTAAACACCTTAACCATTATGCCAGACCATTTACATAGGTAACATAGGTTAGGGCTATGTAAACTATCCTTGTGGACCATTTTAATCCTAGCCAAATATTACATTTAAGAATCAAACTCCATACTTTGTGTCTATATGATAAACACCTTAACCATTATGCTGACCCCCAACTCCCATTTTTTTTTAATTAGCCCATTTGCTCCTAATACCACCTGAACTACTTGAGTGTTTTTACTCCACATTGCTCTAGTTTCTCCATGCACATATAATATGTTATATATTTATGTTTCAGTACACAAGGCTCTACAACTATTTTGTGTAGCAGTTTTAAAACTCATTGCTGTACTTGTCCTTTTCTCTTTGACTGAACTACCTGGCTTTGTTGTTTCTACTTTCTTAACTGTTGGCATTAGATGATCACACATAAAAATTACTACTTTTTCATTTTCAGTAATCCTTAGTAGTTCATCCTGAGGATTCAGAAGGAACCACAGTGCTCACTGTAAAAGCTGCAGTGAAAAAGTGACTGTTTCCACTATGTGGAAAAATGTAATTCAGAGGCATGTTAGCCTCAATAAGGAAAGGTGTTGTTATCTAATTTGCATGCCTCTGAATTGCTTTTAACTACTGCTAGTGCAAATCAGCACTTTGATGCAGTTACTAACACTGGTGACCCATGTAGCACAGGTACCACCTATTCACACACACACACACACACACACACACACACACACACACACACACACACACACACACACACACACACACACACACATCCAAACACGGACATACCACATGTCTCTTTTACCTACCCTGAGTTACTAGAACATCCCCACTGTATCTTTTTATTTATCTGAGGCTGACCTCTGAAAATAATGAGTACTTTCAATCAGTCGATAATGGCAGTCATTAGTTTTTCAGCCTTGTTAGTGTTTGGAGACTGCATGTTGATGATAGAGCTGTTGCTCTATAAACTTTTTAAATGAGTCCCAGTAATAGTTTAAATTATATCCCTGGTGTTATCTAGTGTTTCTCCTGATTTGGTAATGAAGTCTGCCTCTACATACCTCTGAACTGTACAGATTTTTTTCAGAACAACTAGATTTTTGTCTCATATTTTTTGTCTGTTTCTCATATAATTGTGATTTTCTGTCAAATCACTGGTAAATCATTGAGGAATGAAGTAATTATTAATTGCATTGACCAAATAATTTTTTTATCTAAGGGGTTGAGCAGTATGTGCCCCTACTATCCCTCAACACACTCATATTGTTGCAAGCAATGTATTTTACCAGATATTAGAGCTTTATAATTCTTATTATGTAAAAAAAAATCCTAAAGGATTAGATATTGTTGTGGGTTAATGATCCTGCTTTCCATGTATTCTATGTAATGGATGCTAGGTTCAAAACCTTCACCTCCCTTTCACTTTACATATTTTTAAATACACTTAAAAGATATTGTCAAGTATCCATAGTATTTAGTGGTCGTGCAAATGACTGTCTGAGGTGGGCAGTATATGGTATGAATCTTTTTTAGTTCCTGTGCGGCACGCTATGAGGAATGCTGCTATCCCCCTGTGTCTTTCACACTGCAAAACATTTTTTTTTCAAAAATGCCTTTAAGGTGCAGTGAATAGAGTATCCCTGGTGTCTAGTGTACCCCCTATCTATGTCTTGTCTAAGAGCTATTAAGGCATGATATTGAATAGTTATCCATGGTGCTACTGTTCTCCCTGACCCATGTGTTGTTTACATGCTCTTAAGGCATGATATTGAAAAGTTAAACTTGGTGGCTAATACCCCCCATCCAGTGTTGCAGGATTTACTTGTTAGTCTAGGGGAGTGGACCGGTATGACAGTCCCCTCCCACACAAACACACACACGCACACACACACACACACACACACACACACACACACACACACACACACACACACACACAAACACGTACACACGTAACCTAGCACTTCAGTAACTTCACCTCCCATGTAGACATGCACTCACACACACACACACACACACACACACACACACACACACACACACACACACACACACACACACACACACCAGCACTCTCTGACTGCTAAACTTCCTGACAATTACCTCTAACATATCATTCATTAACACAAGCAAAAAGGAGCAACCATGTTTCTTTGGCTGCATAGGTGGACATAAAATCATTGCCTGGATTGTCCAAGAAATTATTCACATTGCTGGTTAACTCTTGTTTGATGATTTTTTTCGATACTGGGGGGTAGGATTTAACTCCAATATCCTTCAAACTTTGATTCAGCTGTGTGAATATTTGAGATAACTGCTGAATCAACAGCCTAAAATTACCTATTTCAGAGGGAGCCAAAATAGTGGGTGTATCCAGATACAACTCTTGGGAACTGCAGGCCGACATACCGGGATTACAAAGAAGACTAATCAAAACTCAAAACAAAAAAAAAATCTGTCATAGCCCAAAACTGGAAGATAAAACCACAACTTTCCAATAACCACCAATAGCTCAGCATCACATTCCTCACAGTAAAGTACCTTATTGAAATACGAAAACTCAAGGAATCATAAAACATCCAAGGTTAAACATCCAAGGTTGAGCGCTTTCGTCTTTACCATAAAGACATCTTTAAAACCATGAATGAAAGCACACCCTCAATTAAAACCATACATCAAATGGACACCCCCCCAGAATTAGCCAATGACAACTTAGCTCAATGATTACGCTGTACTCAACAGATGTTGCTTAACTTAAAAACTAACTGTTAAATTTGTTAAAAAAAAATATTCAATATAAAAAGTATTCAATGTAAAAATATTCAATTTTAAAACTATATGTAATAATAGAAGCCCATTGTTAAACACATAAAGCTTTCCTCCTTAACTCGCTGGTAATAGACACTGCTTCATTTAGACCAGTGTAATTCATGGCATGTAATCTAATCTGCCAGTACATTTCTCTTTGTAATAACATATTTTGTTCTGGTCCCCTTCAATAAACACATCACATGAATGACATTTGACAACCTTTATTAAACTTCCATAACATAGCTTTGATAATATAGTTGATTCTAAACACAGCATAAGCATCCTTGTTATGTTAATCAGAGCAGCGTACCTGCTCACCCTGCTCCAGTAAGCAGCGTCAATACCTCTGCTCGCTTTCTTTACTTATGAAGCAGCATCCAAGACTCACTTCATATCCCATTTATTGAATTACCATCCAGCTTACTTTACTTATGAAGCAGAGTCCCATCTCTCTTCATACACCATTCATTGAATTACCTTCCAACCAAATAAGCAGCATCCTTACCTCCACTTGCTTAACTATTCAGCAAACTTCCTCCAGCTGCTCATTTTCCTTTCCCCAAATCCTTGAAATGAAGATCCAGCCACCAGAGGGGGAACAGAAGAGGGCAAGCCTGTGCCTCTTCTCCGCCAACCAACCTGACCAGGTTTTTCCCCCTCCCTTCCACCCAAAATTTTTAACCAACTACCTCCCATAAATGGAAGGGTCAAGCCAAACATCATTCGGCATACCCATCATCTCTTAAGTACATTAGAACCCCATGGAATCTCCAATTGATTTTCCTTTCTTAGTGGATCAGCTGCCTAGTAATCCCACCATCATATGCATTATTCCTAACAGCAAGAAAATATTCATAATCCCGAAACCACCCGACTACTAACTTCAAAACATCCATGAAACGGCAATCACACAATTTATAGCCCACTGACCCTCCATTTACCAAGCACCAACCCTTACAACCAACTTACTTTGACTACCTGAACTATCCCCTAGAACCCAACATGCCTACAATATCGGAAACCCACTATCCCAAAGCAGTGTAAATTCAACTGTGCCTCCAAGGAGCTGATAAATTAATATTACCCTCAACCCCACTGTACCACACCCAACACAACCACTGCATTAAAATTCATTACCTTCCACCTCAGTTTCCTTCAAGGCTTTGCTCACTGTAAGTGTGTACTCTACAACCTTATTGCACACCACTCTTGATGACCAACACATCTGCAACCGGTGTATTCAACATCAGGAAAAGCCACCCCAATAAATGAATCACCTTCAGCTCCACTTCTTTCTTGCCCTGACTGCTTACATCTGTAAAAGAAAGAACACTGTAAGTTCAGAAAACTCACCCCAAACTTTTTTTATCATTAAGCATCTCAAACATACCCTTTTTCTTGAACTGCCCCCATCTCCCTTACCTCAAGACAACCCCATCTTACTTGCATAAATTATTTCACAGCCAAAACAAAACATACAACAAAATCCCTAATCCACAACAAGCACCAAAATTAAAATGATACCAACTGAAGAAATTACAAATAATCACTGTAGAAAGATAAGTTAAATATAAATATACCTTACCTGCAACACTTATTGGTTTCCATATTAAACAAAGTCTGCTGAGCATTTATGCGACCAACCCTGCAAAACTAACCCCACAGATCCCAGCCAAATGTGGTAAGAGTTGTTTGCCCACCGTTGCCATATGTAGTAGAAGAGAACAAATATTACGTACTGTCTTGCAAGTTAATGTACCGATGCAGTCTGTATGACCACCAGTTGTGTACACATTAGTGACCCCAATTTTCCAACTAAACTGAATAAATGAAACATCCACCTAGCTACAGCCCTCATAACCACGAAAAATCCCCTCTTCCACAATCAACAGAATACTTGTAACCCTAAATTAACCAAATATATTTAACCCTAAATTAATTCCCTACTATCCCAGAACTACTTGTCCTCCCATTTCCCCTGCTTCTATTCCTACAAGGCCACCCCAATGATCTAACCTAATGGCCAATAGTACCAAAGTCACAAAGCACATGCCAGCAACAAACATTTCCTTAACATCTATTCCCTTTGTATAAAATATGTGCTAGCAATCAGAGACAACCAGCAGCCTAAACTAAACAATTAAGATCCTTTCTTAGAACTCCCTTTGTATTCCCATCTTGCCAGCCTGCAAACTGAAAATCCCTGCAACATGTGCATCCCACTCATTAAACACACAAAAACTAATAAAACTGCTTGGTGTATGGGACTGAAGAGCCACAAACTTTCATAACCCCCTTTGTCCTTAGCTTACTACAGCCGTGCTAACAAGAAGATACCCCAAATTGATGTTACAATAATTCCATCCTTTGAAACCACCCCAATTCCTCTTGAAAAACACCATTTCTACTTCACCCTGCCTATAAATTAGCCTGAATCACCTTTTGGAACCTTGCCACACATCTGACATGTCAAATTAAGTACTTACCAAAATAAACTTAGAAACCATCACCTCTCAAGGGCACTTATATACTCCACCAACTGATGATCCGCTGCACTTCCCATCATTCACCTCAGCCATCTGCAAAATAAAAGACAAAATCAGTGTTGTGCACATTAACTTCTTACCAGTAGACACTGCTAGATGCCACCTTGCTCATGAATTGCACGTCTTTTATCCTAAAATCTCCCCCAAAAATGTTGCAGTAACTAGTTCACAAGCCATAGTGTTCATTTAACTGAGAAAACTGGATGTAAAAGCAGTCAATATAATGAAAATTATAAACTGTTCCATACCTCAACAGTATAACACTTACTGAGCCTGCGATGGCATACGTGGCTCATAAGGAGTATCCACACCTCCCCAATTGTGCAACAAAGTCCCTTCTAATCCCAAAGTGCACCAATTCCAACATACCTACCTGAGCACCTAATAGTGTATCATTATCTATGACCTCCTTGTATACTTTTCTAAAGGCTGGAATATCCGCCACAGCAGCATCCATCACCTGTCAATCCCACTTCCCTTGGACCACCAGCTGGTGCAAGCTCTGCACTTCCATGCCATCCGCAAAAGGAAAGACAACTGTACATCCTCCAAAAAGAAGTCTTTATCTCTCCAGTCTGTCCGTACCGTAGTCTGAGGGCTATACCAGTAAGACCAATAAGTTACCCAGATCTCCATTACCTCCTCCAGCTAGAGCAACAACCCATAATTAGTCTTTCAGAAATTATTCCTTGATCTTAGTTTTATATCCTCTGAACCCCCCCCCCCACTTTACATTATAATCAAACAACATAGCACTAGACCAGCTGGGATTTTTGACCATGGCCTGAACCTAGGGACAACCTTCCAAATATCACTCTTATAAACCTAGAGAGCTGATAGAACAACCGATCTGGCACTAGCCTGAATCTCTGAGTAGCAAGTCTGAAACCCAAAAGTCCATCAACTCCCGACTTCCTTCCCTAATGATTTGTCACTAACTTACCAGAAACCATAATTCCATTAGAGTAATGAACTGCTGATGTTAAGCAACCCATGAGTGTGATTTCCTCTTTGATTACCATTTCATAAGATAAATATGTTATAGCTACTGTAAGGTGCATGTTACAGAACTGTATATAGGATACTCTGTGTACTGGACGGGTCATCACCAACATTCATTTATTTAGTTATTGACTCATCCATCCATCCACAACCCCCTAACAGTGACAATCTAGAGCCCTTGATCACATCACCAGTAGACTATCTACTGTAATAAAATTGGAGTGAGAAGGATTCTAACATTATGACATCTATGTTTAGCAACTGTAAAGGCACCCACAAAATGTAGCAGTCTTCCACAGAGACCACCAACCCCAAGGGCTGTTTTCCACTTTTGGTTCTAGTTCACAGTTTCCTGCTAATGGCTGTAATGCTAAACAAAAGGGTGTTTTCTTTTTTTTTTTTTTTTGGAACGATCCTACCACTGCACATGCGTCTAATCCCCGGAGCATACACAACAGCTCACATGGCCCACAAAACTAACCGCCGGAGACACCATGACTTCCAAGACTCTCAGTTCGCACCCTTGAAAAGTGAGAGATGACTGACAGAGTGCCAGAAAATTGAGCTACTAGACTGCTGTGATGAAGCACCCCTCCCCAATCTTCTTTCCATATCCAGGTCTCTCAAGACCAGTATTTTACCTGAAATATTAAACTTAACATTTTGCCTCTTAACAGAGGTTAAATTAAACTTTATGCAGTCTTTACAATTGGGGCTCTCAGTGAATAAAAGTACATACCTATGAATAAATCCCACTGAGATCACACCTAATGTACACTGAACCTGCGTGGAAGCAGCTGTTACCCGCAGGTGCTTCAGTAACCACAAAAAACCTGAAACTGAGCCTACACCTCAGCTTTGACCTAAAATAACTAGTCTACCACCAAAATCATTCACACTTAACAGAACAGCAGCTGCAAACTGATGTGACTAGTGGTATGAATGCCAGCGGCTCATTCTGCCTGCTAATGGACTCACCATACCATGAAAATTGTTGAAGATTGATGTTAATAAATAACGACCAACATTCAGTTTCACCCTTCACACCCTTCCAAAAATACTTTCTAAGGCAAGACCTGTTATTCCATCAACTCCTCAGTTTACAAGAGCAATATTTACAATAACTCTATTTTAGGCCATTGTACCACCCATTATCAATCACTTTGCCCAGATTACCTGTGCTAAGAGGATAAGAGATATAAATCTCACACAAACACATACAACGGCACTCAGGTGCACGCATGCATATTACTTCCAGCCTTCCCTGTTTGTATTCTGTCCTGCATACAGCTCATCACAACACAGATATCTTATTTAAAGGAAACTCAGCAAGGAACTTCAGATGTTTAAAACTGAAGAGTGAAATACCTCAGCAACATACCACCAGAACATTTTGGTCCCTCAAGCTGCGACGAAATCTAAAGCGCTGCTTCTGACATGTGCTCTTCGAACCTCTCACTTAACCACAACTACAGTGGGAATGACAGCTGCCATGCAGCCCTGTTGTTTTAATAATAATAATTGCCACTCCCAAGGATCTACAGTCACCCATGAGTCTTCTGGGTGACCGCACCATTTTGCCCATGCACCGTCATCCAAGCAACAAAAGTACAACTCACCATCATTCCCTCAAGCCTAAAACTAGCTCTGACAGCATTTCCTACAACCTGACAACTGTTCTCCAATTTGACCAAGAAAGCAACATCAGTCCTCTCAGCAACAACCTGATGCCACCAATGAACAAAGGCCTATCTTAAAGGCCACCAGGCCCAGATGAACAACCATAGATAAATCACAACTGCAGCCCACTCCTCACAGTTCCCTTGAGAAGTGGCTCAATCCCCCCCCCAGGAGTCCCCCACACTAACAAGCAACCCCAACCAAGCACAATCAAGGAGACATTGGGGAAAAAAAAAACTTGACCCTAACTATCCGAAAGCCGACATCCTTAGTTCCACGTACATGCGTGCAACAGAATTCCAAGGGAAACAACAGTTCTAACAACAGTTCTGTAGTTAAAATAAAAGAAAGAGAGAATCAATGTACCAGCAAGAGCACAACTCATCACAATGGCCTCCCCACTACTCATAGTGTATAGTTCGCAGCCCTTGCAATAGTTGATTTGTACATCACACACCCTTATATTACTACCAGTTCATAGTCTTCCCTATGAAACCACTCCTATGCCTGATATTGTTATTAACATCAAATCATACATTAAACTCTGTGTGCACTTAACCCAAAACAATCCAACGAGCCTCCAAAAGGCTACATGCATGTCAAAATTTGTTATCTATACTTACACTGCAAACATGTTTGCCTTAACGGCCTCTCTAATTAGCCCGTAGGAGCCAAACCCAAAGGGAGTTTTGTAATAATCTCATTAATCTACATAACCTGGCCCACCTAACTGAACAACAAACCCGGGAAAACCAGAATCTTGTTATATCAGACACATTTTATATCTAATCTGCCTCAACAACCAGTCGTACATTCACCTACCAACCTGTAAATTCCATATAGCTGCTCTACCAACTTACCACATTCCTTCCAAAGCCTACCTCCCCACACACAACACTGTCCACAGGTCATCATGGGCATACCTTGCCATAGCAAGTTCACGCCAAAATGTGATTACTTACCCAGCTACACTTGTCTAAACCTCATAATCCCCTCCCACCCTTATCTCATTTCCTTCCAATCATCCCTCCCTCCATTTAACCCTTTCACATCCCCAACGTACTTAACTCCCACTAATATTCCAATCTAGCCCTACTTGAAGATGCCCCAGGACAACTTGGTTTATTGCCAAACCTCATTTCCCAATTCCCGCAGTATGGATAAACCCCTATCTGCATGAAGACTAAGAAGGTAAATTTTGCAAAATTCTCAAAGTAAGAGCTATGTCTGGCCAAAGCACTTCTGTTATCTTTATGCTGTATGCTTTATCCTCAAATATCAGACTACAATGGATTTTTTTTTTGTTTGGGTGTACACCTTATGTATGTCTCATGGTAACCTTTCTTAAATGGTCCTGCATGTTTCCAAAACATCTCAACCACCTATATTTTATGATCTTTACATTCTCTTCATAGTAACAACCTTGCCAAATTGATTAGTCTTTTAGTTTACAAATTTTCAGATATAACATATCACAGCATGTAATAAAATGTGTAAACATTTCTAATTCTATTCTGCAAAATCTAAATGTTTTGACTCTCCGACCTTTTCTATAGAATTTATGAATCATTGTATACACAGTGTATCATCTTGATCTGCCATGTTAACTTTTCATCTTTTGGTTAAAATTCTCCTCTTACACTTTCAATATAATTTTTTTTTTAATTTTCACAAGTATTTAGGGTTTCTAATATGTTATATTGAATAGACCCCATTTGTAATTCACAGTATAAGTAAAGTTCATGAAAATACTATTGCTTCAGTCTTTTGTATTTGTCAAGAATGCTTTTCTAAGCAACAACAATGCACACAGAATTGTTTACTTCTGCATTTCAATTGGAATTTCCTATATTTGTAGCATACTCAAACATGCTTGAAAATTACGTTTTTAGCCATGTGTATATCAAAACCAACAACAAGTTATATAGCTGTATCTAGTTCTTTACCTACATTTACCTGTATCTCCTGCTTTTTTCTACAGACCTTTTTTTAAACCATCATGTGCATAGCTCACTATACTTTTTGAGATTATTAACCGTTCATCTTTTGGTCTAAAGTCACCTCTCCTTAGCCATTTGTGTGTCAAATCATGATCAACATATGATTTTACCAGCAGTACTCTACTTTCCACTGTAATTATGAGATTTCTGGTTTTCTTTGCTTTTCTTCTGGTCATGTTCTTTTTAAGCTCACTTTTTTGTCACTTTCTGTTTTCTTGTTTTTTGGTCTGGTCAAGGTCTGATTTGTACACCCACACCTTTCTGAAAAGCTTCTAATAACATGATCAAAGATGCCAGCTTAGAGTTGATTTCTTTGTGATTTATAACATTCACTATGCTTCTAATCTAATGATAAGTAAAATCCAAGCCACTGAGCATAGTCAAGAGTATTGAATTAATCTCTTTTAATTTTAGCAAACGAAACCAACGCCAAGAGAGCAAATAAAAACAAGCGCTTTCGCTCGGATATTCCGAGCTTTATCAAGTTACAAATATCATAAAAAGGCAATCATATAAATAGTGTATGCAATCATTAATTAGTCAATCAATTAATAATTAATCAATTAAATCTTAAAAATATATACACTCATATAATTCAAGTAAAGAGTGTTAAGGTAAATATGTCAACCTTTCTTCATAAAAACATTATAAATACATGTTTACCGAAAATACCAGCCATCCTCAAGGAAATCAAAATATGTCAATAAATTTAAACAATTTATAAAAATAATATAATAATTAGTATAATATAAAATGTTAAATATAAGTACAGGTGGGTAAATAAAAATCTTTTTTGCAAAAACTTTTTTTAAAAAACTTTTCCTAAAATACATCTCATTCCACCCACTTGGACAAAATACAAGTTATGAGCAAGTGTTGTGGTATTAAAATGATTACATAGAATACAGACTTCAAAAGTTTTTATAATCTTGCTCTTCTTAATTTCAGAACTGGTTTAATGCTGATGGTGTCATTTAGCCCAGGCGGCTTCCCAGCATCTAGTCTGAGCTGCCAAACCAGTTCTCTGTATTCAAGGGCGGATTCCCAATCCCCTCCTCTACCATCAGAAACAACCTGCTCTAAAATAATAAATTTGAAATTCCAATTAGAACAAGTGAGTGAGTGTTTAAATAGGGTATTCGATTCTTTCTTTTTTGATATATTGTAAAAGTGCTCATAGAGCCTTTTTCTCATCTCTCTTTCCGTTTTGCCTATATAGAAACTTGCACAAAACGTGCAGAAAGCTAGGTAAACCACTCCTTTTGAGCTACATGAAAAATGGGCTTGGGATCTAATTTCCATCTTTCTAGATGGAATATATATACCTACATCATCCATCATGGCATAACATTGATTGCAAGCCCCACATTTGTAGGTGCCTATCTTTTACTGGACCTGTTTGTACTGGCTTTTAACTTCCTTTCAAACAGCTCTTTGAAATTGGTACCTATTTTCCTGATGAATTTGGGTTTAATCGGAAAAATTTCTTTAAAATCATCATGTGAGGTGATAATCGGCCAATATTTAGTAATGATCTTTTCAATTTCACAAGAAATATCACAAAATGTATAAATAAAATTCGGGCCTTTTATACCATTATTTAGGTTAGATGATGAAGAGGAATTATCCAAACAGCCCTTGCCAAGCAATGGAAAATACAATGTTTCTCTTTGCTTTTGTACTTCTGTGACCGATACATTGCATAAATCAAGAGGGTAACCACGTTCCAAAAACATTCCTTTTAATGTATTGGTCTCTTGTAAAAAATCAAATTCAGTGCTACACATTCTAGATGCCCTTATCAGTTGCCCCTTGAGAATACCTTTTTTCTGAGAAAAAGGATGAGCGCTCTTAAAATGTAAGAGTGAGTTGGAAAAGGTGGGCTTCCTGTAAATTTTGGATTGAAAGGTGTTGTTTTTGCAATCCTTATAAAGGGTAACATCAAGATAGTGAAATTCATCTGTTCTGATTGTATGCGTGAACTGAAGGAAGTCAGTGGTGGTGTTAATATGAACGAGAAAGTCCAAGAGTTGGTCATGAGTTCCCTCCCAAAGTATGCAAATGTCGTCCAAAAATCTTCGATAGAACAATAAATGTTGTTCCCAAGGGGGTTGGAAAACATACATGTGTTCCCATCTATGAAGGACAATGTTTGCGTAGATTGTGGCACATGGGGCTCCCATAGCAACCCCCCTACGTTGCTTAAAAAGCTCCCCATTGAAGAAGACAAAATTGTTGTTCAAAACCATACTCATCAGTTCTATTATTAAGTTGGTTAGATTTCCACTTAGATTGGTTCCTTGGGTAAAAAAGTCACCAAACCAGTCTAAACCTATATCATGGGGAATGCTAGGGAATAGATCTTTGATATCTATTGTCACCATGAGAAGGTTAGAGGAAAAGCTGGCTAAAGGGATGCTTTTCAAAAAGTTCCAAGAGTCCTTGCATACATATTTAAGCAAATGTACAAATCTTTTAGTTACATGATCTATAAATTTTGCGAGTGGCTCGGTAATACTGCCAGATCCTGCCACTATTGGTCTAAAAACTAACGGGTCTATACCTTTGTGGGTTTTAGGTATTCCAAAGATCACTGGTAACTTAGGTTTGGGAACATGTAAATAGTTGAAAGTTCTTTCGTTAATAGCACCTTGAAGTAAATAGTCAGTGAGAGAATATTTTATTTTTGAAAAAGCAATATTAACCTTGTTCCTAGACACTGTCACATATTGTACATCATCTTGGAGCATACGGTGGAGGTATTCCTCATAGTTGTCATTGTACATGAGAACAATTCCCCCACCCTTGTCCGGTTTCATTATTCTAATGTTTTCATTTTTTAACATGTTGATAAACTCAATTTCTATGCATTCAAGATTCAACTTGTCATAAGGTGTTTTATTAAGTGGAATGTCCCTGAGTTCTCTTTCGACCAATTCCTCAAAAAGCTTAATTAGCAAATGCATAGGGGGATTAAAAATGCTTTTTCGGTTCAAACCTGAAACATTGTGTGCCTGTTCCCTGAGCAAATGCTCCAAATTTAAATTTCTGGTGAACAATTTCAGGTCAATCAAAGTCGATGGTATGTCACAAGACTTTGAAGGGACAAAATGCAATCCTCTAGTAAAAACATCAAAAGCAATACTGTTTAAAATTAAATCAGTATAATTGTAGATAGTAAAATCACATTTAGTAGTTAAAGTACAAGCACATTGAGTAACATATTCAATACCATTCTCCAAATTGTTATCAAATGTGACATTAACCATTAAGTTTGAGGGATTAACATTTTCAAAACATGAATGAGCTTCAAGGGTTAGTTGTTCCAGGACCGTTGGAACTGTTTTGGTCTCCATGCCCCGGCTCTCCCGGGGTTTTGGTGAAAATCCTGCTCAGAACCTTTCCTTTCTTTCTCTGCAAGCCTCTCACTTCTACGTGGCGGGTCCTCTAGTGGACCAAGGAAAGTATCATTTACTTCATTCTGATTTTTATAATCCTTGCTATACTCATGCCTAGGCCAGTTGGTCAGGGGGTAGGCAGTGCCCTCCCTATACTCTATTAGATCCCTCTCAAGCTTTCTCATTTTTCTGTTAATGACCTTTGAGCAGTATTGATCTACTTCTACAAAGGCTTTTTCATAATCTGGTTTAACTAATGGAAAATTGGAATTACTGACCATACTGTTGTTCAGACTATTTAAATCATCCATTAACACTTTAGCTTTAGATTCATATTCTTCAATCATAACACCAAGCATCTCCGAACCTGCCCTATCAAAAATGACACAAAGTTTTTTGTAATAAATAGTGCCACTCTGTACATTATTCGGAAACTTAAAAAAATGCAGGCCCTTGGGTATGCGCTTTACATTAATGAACTCTTTCAGATAATCTATTTCTAGTTGGTTATTTTTTAGTGTATAGAGTTTTTTTCGAAATACTTCAAATTCGTTTTCAATTCTTGGCGTTTTATCAATAGAAACAGTACCTTTGTTAAATGAGAACTGCTGTCCTGCCCAGTTCGAAAAAGTAAAATCTTTGTGTTGTTTTTCCATTCTAGAAGTCTTTGCTTTTGTCAAAACCTCGTGACAATCGTGTCGTTCATTGCAGTCATTCATATCATAAAAAGGCAATCATATAAATAGTGTATGCAATCATTAATTAGTCAATCAATCAACATTCCAAAAACATTCCTTTTAATGTATTGGTCTCTTGTAAAAAATCAAATTCAGTGCTACACATTCTAGATGCCCTTATCAGTTGCCCCTTGAGAATACATTTTTTCTGAGAAAAAGGATGAGCGCTCTTAAAATGTAAGAGTGAGTTGGAAAAGGTGGGCTTCCTGTAAATTTTGGATTGAAAGGTGTTGTTTTTGCAATCCTTATAAAGGGTAACATCAAGATAGTGAAGTTTATCTGTTCTGATATTTAACATTTTATATTATGCTAATTATTATGTTATTTTTATAAATTGTTTAAATTTATTGACATATTTTGATTTCCTTGAGGATGGCTGGTATTTTCGGTAAACATGTATTTATAATGTTTTTATGAAGAAAGGTTGACATATTTACCTTAATACTCTTTACTTGAATTATATGAGTGTATATATTTTTAAGATTTAATTGATTAATTATTAATTGATTGACTAATTAATGATTGCATACACTGTTTATATGATTGCCTTTTTATGATATCTGTAACGTGATAAAGCTCGGAATATCCGAGCAAAAGCGTTTGTTTTTATTTGCTCTCTTGGCGTTGGTTTCGTTTGCTAAAATTAAAAGAGATTAATTCAATACTCTTGGCTGTGCTCAGTGGCTTGGATTTTACTGTTCCTGGTTCCGTTCTTTTTTCGAACATTAGTTCTAATCTAATGATCTCAACAAATATGCATGCAAACCTATATATCTATATATCTATCTATCTATATATATGTGTGTGTGTGTGTGTGTGTGTGTGTGTGTGTGTGTGTGTGTGTGTATATATATATATATATATATATATATATATATATATATATATATATATAAAACACATAACACATAACACATAATACATAATACACATACGTATAATCAATTTCAAAGAAGACCATACCTCCTTCAGAGTGAGTTGCAATCACATTTTAATGCTATATGTTTAGTTTAGTTATAACTCACTCACCTGTAATAATCTGCTATGATTACTTTAGTTATTTGTACTAATGTAGCTTTTCTTCAAGGGCCTCCACTATAAAAGGGTTGCTGTTCAGTAAGACTAGCACAGTAAACAAATGTCAAATAAGTAAATAAAAATAGAATGCCATCCACTAATTTTTACAGGTCATTTGATAAGCATAGAGCAGTTTGCCTATTTTGCTGTCCACTTGAACCAACATTTTTTCTTCAAACATGACAAAGCTGTAAGTTAAACAGAAAGAGCAAGCCCGAACTATAATATTAGATAACAAGGAAGTTTTTAGTATTGGTTTCAGTTTTCTATAATACCCCTTACTAAACTTTGCATTTGGTCATGCTGTGTTGCTGACTCTTCTACTATTTCCAGGTATGTATGCATTCTTTCTTGTTCAAGTTCTTTATATGGCACATTCTCATCTCATGTTTATTTCTTGATGTTGGATGTTTCTTGCACATTTCTCACAACTGAATGTCATCTGTATATCATCTCCATTTGCAGTCATGCTTTCATTTATTGGCCTGATGAGTGATACAGTTTTAAATCAGCCACAAAAGATAGATTTGATGTCACTGGGCAAGACTGTTCTTTGGAAGACAAGTTGCCTTCATAGCCCAGTCTTCTCAAGGGCAAAGCAAAACAATAGCTCTGACAAAGAATCAACAGGCGTTCTCCCTCTTTTGATTTTTATCCCTGTGGTAATAATTTGCCTTTTATTATGACTTGATTGTGAAGTGGTATGCCATTGTATCATAGGAGCTGCTAGATAATTTATCAGTTTAAGATATATTTTATACCTCTGCAAGTGTTCCATAATCTGTGAATGTAGAATGCTGTCAAATGTGTTTGTAATCTCTCCATGTCATGGTGCCAATTCCAGTCTTTTTTGCAACTATGTGTTATGACTTTATTTATAATGGACAATTTTTTGTTCAATGTGATTGTCTTGTATTACCTTATTGTTCTGTTCTCATGACTGAATTTGTTTTCTACACCACACTGTATAGGCATGAGTAATTTCCTTGTTTGTCCAGCCTTCAGCTCTGATGTCTCTCCTAGGCAGCTCTAGGCAGTTCTTTCTAATACTGCTCTTAATATATTCCTACTAGCATTAGACAGTTCTAATAGGAATATATTTAATAGTAAACCAGGGGAGACAAAAAGGAAAGTGATGATCAGGCACATGAAAAATTTAATTGAAAAGTTTGGAGACTAGAACACACTGATAGCATTTTGTTGACTTATTTGCTGAAGACGACTGCTTAGCAGGTAATATCATATCAACATATATCTGGTTACAGTTACAGTAATCTATGAAGCAATGAAAGTACCAATGGCTCATAGGGAGAGAATAGAGGAATAACTGAAAAGAGTAGAGAATCTGGGTGTTATTGATAAACTGTCAGTGCAGAATGAGAGGGTTACAAATCAATTAATTAAAGAATTTCAATTTCATGATATAATTGTGTTATCAAACTACTGGGAAGAGAAAATTATACTGACAGATAGAAGTAATATGTTAAAAGCAATTGACTTGACCATCAAATCTACTTCTCTTCAAAAATTAATATATACCCAGTTGATGATTTGGAACAATGCATATTATACACGCCTTACCCTGTATAAATTTAATCCCAAAAATTCACCAACTTGTCAATATTGTAAGAATCAACCAGCTGATCTTCTTCATATGTTCTGGAGTTGTAAATGTATTTTCAAACTTTGGAATTCCCCTAAGAGTCAACTTCAGAAGGTGGGTTACCAAAGTACAACGTTATCATGGAAATTTATGATTCTGCATATTCCCCGAAAGAGATCCCTAAATCACAAATTATTATATATATTAATATTTTTCTATTAATGAAGCTTTATATAGCTTCAAATTGGTTAGACCCATCTAAAACTTCATGGCAGAACTTTAGAGTTTTAGCAACAAAACATATATTGGCTCATAAATTACTATTAAACCCACAAAATAAAAATGTTAATAATCCAAAAATTTGGGAACAGATTTTTAATATTATACTAGCATAGTATTTTCAACTTGGAAATATTAGTAATTATTTATGTGTGTGGAGAGAATTTAGTAATCAACTGTATATTACTTGCATTTACTCTTATGCTTTTTTATATTTAAATGTATTACATGGAAGCATTCTTGTAAACATTGGGCCGGATTCACGAAGGCTTGCACAGAGTCTAAGAGTAGTGTAAGACTCCATGCAGCCTTCGCGATCCAGGAACAGCCCAAAGTCCATGTAAGAGACAAGCTAAAACGTCTCTTACATGGAGTGGGCGTGGATAAGCTAATCACCTCACTTACAGCCGAATAGCATGCAAATGAGGATGATTAGCGATCCAGGAAGCCCAGAACAGCCCGTGTAAGAGCCGTTTTAGCTGCAGAAATGTATTCAGTTGACAACTGAGTATGTTTCTGCAAAAATTGCAATGGAGCCATGTCAGCTCCAAATAAAGGGTGCATATGTGTCAGGCAGCATACCAATGGCCAAATATGTGGCCATTGGCAAGGTAACCTGATGCAAAAGTAATAAAAATATATATTTTTTTTCCGGCGATGGCCGATGTTTAAACCCAGTGCAGCCCCGCGCAAACGGGCTGCGCTGTATAAAACATAAAAAAGAAGGTTATAAACCCACAAATGTGGGTTTTATGCAATACATGGAATGTCAATGCAGGGACCAGTAGACCAAAACCAACATGGCCACCGTGTAGTGGTTGCTAAGGGGGGAAGCTGAGTCTAAGAGATGTAACTAAGCATTAGTAGGCAATCTGATGCAAATGAGTGTTAGGATACTGAATTCCACTGTCACATAGCAAATGAGCACAGTCTGAGTAGTGTAAGAGTTACAGAAGGGGGAGGAACAGAGTAGGAGATAGGTGACATCACAGGGGGGAATGGTAGAAAGAAATGCAGTTCATTGGAGGTCAGAGTTACATGACAGATGTCAGACAGATATCATGGAAAGAGGTGTACCACTAGATAAGCATGAGAAAGTCAAGAAATGGAAGGTGTACACTGTTGCCTAGACCAAAGTTTCTTGCTGGGTGTGCATGCGCACGTGTGCGCGCCATGAAGCTCGAGTAAGACAGTGTGCGCGCGTGTAAGGCAGACTGAGCATGTGGGAGCGTGTTTAGAGATGTTTAGCACTGTTTGCGCAGGTGTGCGCGTGTTTTAACCCGAATCAGCAGATTCTGAAACGTATAAGGATGTGTGCGTGCATGTAAGCCACTGTGAGCATGTTTCTGCTGGTTTGCACACAGCTCCTCCCTGAGGAAACAGAGAGGAAAAAGGAAGCAACAGATCTAGTAGGAAGCTAGCAGGGAATACTGCTGGAGCTAGCAGGTGAAAACATTAGAAGCAGGCAATTACACAGGCAGAATAGTAGCCCAGCCCAGCACTTAAAACTCTGCAAACAGCAGTGCAGGATGTTTCTCTCAAGAGACACTGCAAGACAGGAGTAAGTTATTAGAAGTGAAAACTGAAAAAGCTGAACTCAGAGCAGAAATGTTAGGGGCCTCCATAGCTGTCATAATGAGACATAGGCGACTTGCTAAGGGTGGTGACAATGCAGATGGTGCCAGACAACTCACAGTGAGGAGATAGAGAAGAGTGTACAGGCCCAGGTTCACCTACCACGGGTTACATGAGCTGGAAATAGTAGAGCACTATAGAGTGGACAGAGACCTCCTTCAGCAAATAGTGGAGCTGTGCAGGCCACGCCTCACACACAGAATCAACAGAGGGGAACCCATCCCAGTGGAAACCAAGGTATGTGTTGGCCTAAGAATACTAGCAACAGATACCTTCCAGAGACCAACTGGTGATATGATGGGGATATCACAGGCATCAGCCTCCAGGCTACTGCACCAGTTCTTGGATGCCATGCCAGCACATGTTGGTGATCATGTATATTTCCCCAATGCCCGTGAGGTATTGGCCAGCAATATGCGTCTCTTCCAGCAAATAGTGGAATACCCTGAGGTAGTGGGTGCAATAGACTGCACGCACATACGCATCAAAGCACCAGCTGGTGAGCGGGGTAGGGCATACATCAACCGCAAGGGCTTCCCCTCCATCAACTGCCAGGTCGTGTGTGATGCCCAGGGCATAATAATGAATGTGTGTGCTGGCTGTCCTGGGAGCTACCACAATTCCCACATCTGGCATTTGATGCAGCTGTACCAGACCTTTGCCAATGGGGACATCCCGCACGGACACCTAGTGGGGGATGCAGGTTATGCACTGGAGCCGTGGCTGATGACACCCATCAGAAACGCACACACACCTGAACAGGAATGCCATAATGAGGCACACGCACAAACACGTAATGTAATAGAGCGTGTGTTGGGGCTGCTCAAGTCATGGTTCCAGTGTCTGGACACATCTGGTGGAGCCTTGCAGTACACACCAACTACATGTACCCAAATTGTCATGGTATGTGCTATGCTACATAATATGATCTTGCAAAAACAGCTGCAGCAGGACCAGCATAGGGCTGGGCCAAACAGCCCCCCACCATTGCCAAGGCCATCACAGGCAGAGCGTGACTTGGAGGAGGAACAACCTGAGCCTGCCCCAGTAGGCAGAAGGAGGCGTGCCCAGTATGCCCTGGCCTTGGCAAAGAGGCAATGCATAGCACATACACTGGCTCAGTAGGAACTCTGGGAATGATACCCCCTCTGACTCACTCAAATAATAACATGGATGCCTACAATGACATGGCCTGCTCACAAACATGTACAGGGAAGTGTAATATGCGCATCCGACAGAGGCAGCCCTGCAGCACCACCTGAGGCATGAATGCCATGTGTTAAGTAATGTAACATCATGTACTATATGCACACCTGAGGACCCTGACTGACATCCTACCCTCACCAAGCATCATGCCATAATATGACAATGAGATGATCAAGTGCAATAATTGACTGAAGTATCGCAGTTAGTCAAAGGGGATCCAATGTGTGCCAGTCTGGGATGACATGCTGAGCATGACATGATGCTCCACCTGCTAGGACTGGCGTGCGCCTATCAGTGCAGGCCGTATGGATACTGGCAAAGGCTGTTGTTACCCACAGTGTGCCCTGAATAGGTAAGGCTCGAAACACAAACCTATCTCCATAGGTATCAGAAGGGATAAGAATAAGATAAGGGATAAGTCGAAACAGCAAGATGCATGCAGTCTAAACTCACCCAGTATGGAGAATGTTGATATATGTGCTGTAACAGAAAACTGAGTCAAGGCTCACAACAGCACCCTAACACTACCAGGTTACACCTCATACTGTGCTGTACAGCCTCAAAACATGGAACAAGCTACAAAAGGAGGGTGACTAGCAAGAATTGTCAAGGATAACCACACCCCCATGTTGGTACCACAACAAGAAGCAGCATGGACTAGCCATGGCCAAGTAACAGTGGCTAAAACTTCCCCCCAGTTTATAGCCTGCTACAGACTACTGTCCCAACACCAGGAACTGCACCTGGCCTATGCTGAAATACATGAATATATCAAGTCCTCCAAACCACATTATATTGGGTGACTGAAAATATCCAGACATAGACTGGGAGCATTATACTAGCTCCAACAGTGTAGGACAAAAGTTCATAGAATCCATAATCCAAAAGGTCCAGGAACAACGTACCACTCCCACAAGAGGGGTAAGCATACTGGATGTGATAATCAGCAACATGGATACTGGATGGCAAGACGAGAAGTGTATTGCTCACTGGTAAAACCAGACCATAGAGTAATCACACTGGATATACAAATCCTGACCACAGTCCCTGGCCAGAAAACCACAGTGGAAAACATGTGTAAAGCAATATTTGCACTCCTGCAAACTGATGTGGAATCCATTAAAGGTCCTGTGCAGGTGCAAAATATGGGCCACACCTCAGAACCTGTAATACAGCCATTCCATGAACACTGCCAGGAATGCTTGGATTATGCAATCCTAAATTAAAACAAGACACAATGCCATACACGCAGACATCTGGCATGGTGGACACCAGCCATAACCAAACCATGCAAGAGAATGAAGAAGCTACTACATGATGGAGCAAACATAAACAATGAAGTAATCACTGATCAGTAGTATGGCAATAAAATATGTCCACACATACAGTCCACTAAGGCCAGCCACAACAAGTTGAATCTGTGAATCCTGAGGCAATGTTACACCTGCCCCAAGTACACAGACAACCCCCAACTCCACCCAAGAAATACAAATATATGTGAGAGATGCAACCATCTATCCAAACTGGAGGCTGAGCTCCCTCAACTCAGTACTCCCAAAACTAGTCAGGAGGAGAAGGTAACCACTCACACCACAAACACAGTCCCACATAGACCTATCACAACTGCAAACCAAACACATAAACACAGAAAAACATTCCCAGAGGTACAAATTACAAACACAGCACACCAACAGAGGCCTCTAAAGCAGACATCCAATCAAAAAACCTCCAAACATAGCACATGCAACACATAGTACACAAAGCTGGTGTGCCAAACAGTCACAGGCCAGAAGGAGAAACAACATGCCTGATACAGTTGTAATAGGTGATTCCATAGTCAGACACACTGCTGTCCCGCACACCAGACTGAACAAGGGAAAGGGTACAGTAAGCTGCCTGTAGGCTGCCACAATACGCCACATAACAGAAGTATGCAGGTCACTCCAAAGCAAGTAGAAATATGATGCAGTCATAGTCCATGCTGGTGTGAATGACCTGAGATGTACCTCCCTAGACTACATGAAAAGAGACATAGATGAGCTCTCTGATTATGTAGTCCAGGCCGGTATGACACTCACCGTTTGCAGCATCCTACCCTTACCAAGAATAATGCCACAGTACAAACACGGAATGATCAGTCATAGCAAGTGGCACACTTACTGGTGTCATTCCAAGGGGATCCAATGTCTGTCTGCTTGGGATGTCATGCTTGACAAGCCACGCAGCTGTTCTTGGGATGGCTTTCACCTGTTACCCCTGGGTGTCTGGATATTGGATAAGGCCTTTGCCACCTCCATAGAGCCTTTTTTTAGGCAAGGCTGAAAAGACTAACCCACCATCCTAGAAAACATAAGTGGAAAGAAACATAAGGGTAATGCTGACCAATGACAGATGTGTAAACCCCAATATGCATTCTCCCAAGGCCATCCCCAGTATGGAGAACATCAATGTCTGTGCAGTGACAGAAACCTGCTGCAAGCCTCCTGACAGCACACTAGCACTACCAGGTTATATCACATATCATGTGTCATGGCCCCAAAACCTGGAACAAAATCATAAAAGGAGGGTGAGTATCCATATTCAGCACAGACACCCATACGTCCAGGTAACGGACAATGCACAAGGCATTGGAGTCCACCCATGTGCAACTAACTGTAGGCAAGACTGCTGTACAATCTGTAGCATGCTACAGACCACACTCTCACACACAGGAACTCCACCCATCCATCCTGAAGACACTGGACAGTATAAATGTCCCACCAAATACCAAGCAAGGTACCACAAATTACCACATAGGTGGTAAACCATTACGTATGGAAGGAGTAATCAGGGACCTAGGGACACAAGTGGACAGTAACCTGTTATGTGACACTCACATTGCCAATGTGGCTAGGAAGACTGTCTACATTTGACACTGTATCAGGAAAGGATTCACATCTACGTCAACAGAGGTCATTGTGCCCCTATACTGTTCTCTTATCACACCCATAATCTAGTACAATGCCTCATATGGGATGTACCTTACCTGACACCTGCAGCAGTTAGAAAGACCTCAAAGGTACCTCACCAAGAGGATAAAGGGTCTCAAATATATGTCATATGCTGCCTGGCTGTAGACACCCCAGCTGAATGCAGTCACATACTGCCTACACAGAGGCATTGCATGCCTGTTGTAGAAGGCCATGCCCAACACAGGAGTAATGGACATGCTCCACCCCAGAAAACTCAAAGCCATCGGAGCTGTGAGAGTGAGAGATGTCAACCTCAACAAATAATGAAATAGGATGTGCTGGTGGGACAGATACATAATCCAGAGGCTCCCCACACCCTGGACTAGAATCCCACTCCATGTTAGGCAGAGCCCCTTGCTGGCACTCTTCAACAGGAATCTTGCCAAGTGGATGGATGATTGTAGAGTCACACTGGGGGTCTTCACTGTGTCATGTCCAGACAGAGGCACAGCAAAGCAAATCATAAATGGCCATAATATTCACATAGCAAGGGGTGGCAAAAGCCACACACACTCTGGCTAAGCTAACAAATGCGCTAGGGTGGATAGCCTAGTATGAACCTATGAACCTATGAAGATACAAATTGTACAGGACACTAAGGATAATCCCAAGGCTTTCACAACTGATGGTAGGAACTGTGTTGGGAATTCACAGATATGCTCTGAATCACACAAATATCACAAACACACACACATATTGCCAACATACATCCTGACAGGTGCAGTGCAACCCCCCCCCCCCAGAATGCAGAATATCTATCCCAGCAGACTGCTGGCCCCCTGACATTGCAGATGCTGAGGTAACAGCCAGCATCTACAAAGCAAAACACACAGCAGCAATGGTATGAGATGGTGTCCTGGGCTGAGTGCAACATGGATTCCAAGATGAATGGAATGCCAAATCACACTACTGCTCAATGTCAGCCTTACCACAGAATATGTACCCAATGAGCAGTGTACAACAACAGTGGTCCTTCTCAACAAAGGTGTTGCCTGAATGGATACTGAAAACTACTACCCCAGAATCCTGAGAAGCTCGGTCTGCACAGCTATGGAAAGGATCAGCATGTACCACAGACATAAAGATATTGGGGACCTACTGACACCGGACCCTACCCAGTGTGGCTTTCTTAAGTGCAGATCCTGCCCCTAAACATGTTTGACTCAATTGAAACAGTCATTAAGGTCATTGATGAGGGCAATGTGGTCCACACAGCGTAGCTGTACTTTGCAAAGGCTTCTATACAATACCCTACGTGTTCATTATAGATAAGCTCACCAGCTTAAATATAAACCCCTATGTCAGTAGAGGGGTTGCAAACCAGACCAAGGACAGAACAGACATGGTCAGACTTGCTGCAGCCATGTCAGACTACAAACCAGATATAACTGGCATCCCACAAGGCTTGGTCCTGGGATCTCCCTCATCTGGTATATATGTCCCATAGGTACAGGCAAACATGGAAGGACTGTGTCTGAACATGTTTGCAGAGGACTACAAACTGCTCACCATATATGATTCACCAGCTGACACAAGCATCCCACAAAAGGGCCACATAGAAACAGACAACTGGTGCCATAGCCATGTCAGCAAGCTAATTGCAGAAAAGTGTATAGTCAACCCCCGTGGATATACAGTAAGTGCCCACCAATTACCACATAGGTGTTAACCCATTATGTAGTTAACATGTAATGAGAGACCTGGGGAAACAAGGTGATAGATATCCTGCATTGGACAAACATGTGCTGTAGTGTTTACAGAAACATACCATATACCCACCTAATCATGAAGGTTGTCAGATCTAGATAAGGGGAGGTCATTGTGGCTCTGCAGTCATCCTTCATCAGCAGTACAATTGACTACAATAGCCCCTGTGGGATGTACCTCAGCAGACACCTCCTTTAACCGTAAAGTCCCCAACAGTACCTCACCAGGAGTATCAAAGAGCTTGCACAGATGCCATGTGTTGCCTGTGTTGCGGGTATCAATAAACATGCTGCACCTTGTACAATCTGAATGGCAGTGAGCTAGGCACATGAGAGATCTGAACACCAGCACTGACTTACATAGGACAAGCTGTACTGCGTGATCCATAACACAGAAGCCACCCCCACCCATGAGTGAACTCTCAGTACAGGCTACCCATAGAGTCACTTATCAATTTTTCTCAATAGGAATCTTGATGAGTGGATGGGAGATGGTAGCTTTATCCTGGGTATCACTGTCATGTCACAAGGTAGACAGAGGCACAGCATTACTCATGTAACTCCACGGCAAGTACAAATATGACTCAGTCATTGTCCATGCTGGTGTGAATGACCTGAGATGTACCTCCCTGGACTACATGAGAAGAGACATAGAGGAGCTCTCTCAGCATGTAGCCTGACCTTGAGTAGCATCTTATCCTCACCAAGAATGATGCCACAATATGAAGACAAGATGATCAATGTCAACAATTGGCTTAAGTGTTGGTGTCATTGAAAGGGGATCCAATGCCTGTCAGCCTGGGATGACATGCTCGACAAGCCACGATGCTTCGCTTGGGATGGCTTGCACCTGTCACCCCTGGGCTTTCGGATATTGGCAAAGGCTCTTGCTACCCCCATAGTGCCTTTTTTAGGCAAGGCTCAAAAGACAAACCCACCTCCATAGGTATCACAAGGGATAAGAAACTAAGAGTAATGCTACTCAATGCTAGAAGTCTAAACCTCAAGATGCACGCACTCAAAACTCTCCTTAGCATGGAGAACATCGATATCTGTGCAGTAACAGAAACCTGGTTCAAGGCTCCCGAGAGCACCCCAGCACTACCAGGTTATACCTCATACCATGCTTTTCGGCCCCAAAACTTGGACCGAACCACAAACAGAGGGGGAGTATCAATATTCTTCAAAGATACCCACACCTCCAGGTTGGTGGCACAGCACGAAGCATCAGAGACTATCCATGTGAAACTAACTGTGGGTAAAACTGCCTTCCAGTTTATAGCCTGCTACAGACCACCCTCCCAAACACAGGAATCCCACTCGGCCTTCCTGAGAATACTGGAAAATATGAAGGTCTCTCCAAACACCATTATATTGGGTGACTTCAACTACCCAAACATAGACTGGGAGCATTACTCTAGCTCCAACACCCTAGCCCAAAGGTTCCTAGAATTTATAAACTCAAATGGTATGGAACAACTTGTTACCACTCCCACAAGAGGGGAAAACATACTGGACCTGATCATCACCAACATGGGGACACTATGCTCCAGACCAGAAGTGTATCCCTCACTGGTAAGATCAGACCATAAACTAATCTCACTGGATATTCACATCCCGACCCCACCCCCTGCCCAGAAAACCACAGTGAAAAACTTCTCTAAAGCAAATTTCACATGCCTCAAAACCGAGGCGAAATCCTTTAAAGCCCCCGGGCCTGTGGAAAATATGGCCCATACCGCAGAATCCTTTATAAACGCATTCTATGAACACCTTCAGGAATGCATGGATCATGCAATCCCTAATAAAACCAAGACCCAATCCTCCAAAGGCAGACGTCCTGTCTGGTGAACCCCAGCCATAAACAAACTATACAATAGAAGGAGTAAGCTACTACATGATAGAGCAAAATCCCAACAAGGGAAGGCATCTCTGATCAGTATTAGCAAAAAACTACGGGCACTCATAAAATCGTCTAAGGCCAGCTTCGAGAGAAAAATTGCACAGGACACTAAGGATAATCACAAGGCTTTCTTTAGTTATGTTAGGAACCTGGGTGGGAATTCCCAGATATGCTCAGAATTAGTCCAAAATGACAAAAAATACACCGAGCCCACAGACATTGCCAACATCCTAGCTGACAGGTTCAGTGCAAACTCCCCCCCCCTCCCCACCAAAAGGGCAAATATCTATCCCAACAGAGTGCTGCCCCGCCTGACATCTCAGATGCTCAGGTAAGAGCCGCCCTCTCCAAAGCAAAAAACACAGCATCAATGGGACCAGATGGTGTCCCGGGCTGCGTCCTACATGAACTCCAAGAAGAGCTAAACCCAAACATAAAACTACTGTTCAATATTAGCCTTACTACAGGATATGTACCCAAAGAGTGGCATACAGCAACAGTGGTCCCTCTCCACAAAGGTGGTGCCTCAACGGATCCTGGAAACTATCGCCCCATAAGCCTGACTAGCTTGGTCTGTAAAGCTATGGAAAGGATCATCGTGGACCTCATAAATAAAGATATTGGGGACCTACAGACACTGGATCATACCCAGTTTGGCTTTGTTAAGGGCAGATCCTGCCTCTTAAACCTGGTCAAATTCTTTGAAACAGTCACCAAGGCCATTGACGAGGGGAAGGTGGTCCACACAGCCTACCTGGACCTCGCAAAAGCCTTCGATACAATACCCCACTCGGGCATTATAGATAAGCTCACCAGCTTAAATATAAACCCCTATGTCACTAGATGGGTTGCAAACTGGCTCAAGGACAGAACCCACATGGTTAGAATTGCTGGAGCCATGTCAGAATCCAAACCAATTACAAGTGGCGTCCCACAAGGCTCAGTCCTGGGACCTCTCTTGTTCGGTATATATTTTTCGGCGGTACAGGCCAACACAGAAGGACTGTGGCTGACCAAGTTCGCAGATGACTGCAAACTGGGCGCCATAATCAACTCTCCAGCCGACACAAGCGTCCTCCAAAAGGGCCTCATAGAAACAGACAACTGGTGCCAGAGCCATGGCCTCAAGCTAAACGCCAACAAGTATATAGTCATCCCCTTTGGCAAAAACAAAGTGCCCACAAATTACCACATAGGTGGTAATCCATTAAGTACAGAAGAAGTCATTAGGGACCTGGGGACCCAAGTTGATAGCAATCTCTCATTTGACAACCACGTGGCCAAAGTGGTTAGAAAAACATTTTATATAGCCCACCTAATCATGAAGGGATTCACATCTAGATCATTGGAGGTCATCGTGCCTCTTTACTCATCCCTCATCAGGCCCATAATTGAGTACAATGCCCCTTTTGGGATGTACCTTACCAGACACCTGCAGCAACTGGAAAGACCCCAAAAGTACCTCACCAAGAGGATCAAAGGGCTCAAACAGATGCCATATGCTGCCCGGTTAAAGAAACTCCAGCTCTACTCAGTGGCATATCACCTGCTCAGAGGCAATCTGTGCCTGACGTATAAAGCCATGTCCAACCCGGAATTAATGGACATGCTGCACCTCAGAAAATCCAAATCCCATCGAGCTATGCGCTTGAGAGACTTGAACCTCAGCACTGAAATAAATAGGACATGCTGGAGGGACAGATTCATAACCCAGAGGCTCCCTTCACTCTGGAATAAAATCCCAGTCCAGGTTAGGCAGATTCCCATATTGACTCTCTTCAAGAAGAATCTTGATGAGTGGATGGGAGATCATAGGTTTACCCCGGCTATCACTTCTGTGTCACTGTTAGACAGAGGCACAGTATACTAACCTCAAAAAAAGGCATAGCAAAATTAATTTAAAATGGGTGGTGAAAGCCAAGCACACTCTGGCTAGGCTTATAAATGCCCTAGGGCAGATAGCCTAGTATGAACCTATGAACCTATGAACCTATGACATATGTCATGGCAAACTCCACTTACAATGTGTGTTGAAGGACAAACACACTCTCCAACTAGCATCAGACATGGACTAGGGCACATCGCTAGTGTTTGCAAATGTACACCTATGTTGTGGAATACACTACCAATGTTGGACAAGCCTTGTTTAAGTAGTTCATATCTGAACAGAATGCAACATGGTCAGATGTACACAACTGGCCCCTAACCAGGCTGTTGTGCTCACTATCGAAATGTAAAGCAGTGATAGCACTAAAGCCCAGGATACTGTCCACCACAGTCAAAGTACTACCAGTACACTATACAGTAATACAGTGTTAGGTCAGTGTGAAAGGATGTTGACAACTGTATGCAAAGTATCCCATGCAAACACTGCAGGCACAATATAACCCTGTTGTGTTCACACACAAAGCAGTTGTACAGTAACTACACAACATGACACACAACACACAACCATAAACGGGTGATATTTGTTGAAGTTCACACTCACCCACAAATGTGGTGGGCTGCAGTGTTCAACATATGGAATGCTCACACTGGGCATGCTCACACACTTTGATAAATGAGACATATGTCAGACAACATGCCATGGGAAGGCTGAACTGGGCATGCTCACACACTTAGGCCAAATCTCAGTTTAGCAGTTGGACACACATATCTGGTATTTTAACGTGTTATTCCAGGAACCAACCACATTACAGCAGTCTGCCCAGTGCACACAGTTAAATGACTACAGAGACATACGTGATATAGTGGATCCCTCCCATATGCAAACATCTTCCACAGATGCACAAGTTGTTCATACAAACAGGGAATGCTATGGCAATAAAGATGTGCAAACAGTCTATCAGCAACAAATAATCTGCATTTGACAATTAAACATATGGGTGTAGAGGTCAACACTAGGCTGTTTGCCCTAGGGAATGATAGCTTAGCCAGAGTGTGCTTGGCGTCTGCCTCCCCACAGGATCCACATTCCCCTTTCTAAACACCGATGATGTCAGCACCCTATAAGTACAGCAGGAGAAAAGAAACTTCCCAGTAATGCAAATATTGCACTCTGCTAATGCGTCTGTCACAAGTGTTATAACATAGTTAGGTAGGGGTTTGAATCCTGCACACAGCAAGTGTGTGTGTTTGTCTGAGAAGGATTCGTGTGTGTGAGGGAAATTCTGTTTTTGGCAACTAGGAGAACAGACTACAGGATGCACATTCCCCTTTCTAAACACCGATGATGTCAGCACTCTATAAGTATAGCAGGAGAAGGAAAACCTCCCAGTAATGCGAAGAGCGTGTTGTGCTAATACGTCCGTCTCAAGTGTCATAACATAGTTAGGTAGGGGGTTGAATCCTGCAAGTGTGTTTGTTTGAGGGGGGGTTAGTGTGTGTGAGGAAAATGTCCCTTTTGGCAACTAGGTGAACAGACTACAGGATGCACATTTCCCTTTCTAAACACTGTTCAACTGAAGGCCATGGCTCTGGAACAAGTTGTCTGTTTCTATGATGCCCCTTTGGAAGATGCTTGTGTCAGCTGGAGAGTCGATTATGGTGGCCAGTTCGCAGTCATCTGCATATTTGGTCAGCCACAGTCCATCCGTGTTGGCCTGTACCTCCAATAAATATATACCAAACAAGAGAGGTCCCAGGACTGAGCCTTGTGGGACACAACTCGTAACTGGTTTGGAGTCTGGCATGGCTCCAGCAATTCAAACCATGTGGGTTCTGTACTTGAGCCACTGTGCAATCCATCTAGTGACATAGGGGCTTATATTTAAGCTGGTGAGCTACTCTAGAATGCCCAAGTGGGGTATTGTTGTGAAGGCTTTTGTGAGGTCCAGGTAGGCTGTGTGAACCACCTTCCCCTCGTCAATGGCCTTGGTGACTGTTTCAAAGAAATCAACCAGGTTAAACCTGGTAATGCTGTGTGCTCTCAGTAGCCCTGAACCAGGCATCTGTTACTGCACAGATATTGATGTTCTCCATGCCAAGGAGAGTTTTGGGTGCATGCATCTGGAGGTTTAGACTTCTGGCATTGGGTAGCATTACTCTTAGTTTCTTATCCCTTGTGATACCTATGAAGGTGGGTTTGTCATTTGAGCCTTGCCTAACATAGGCACTATGGGGGTAGCAAGAGCCTTTGCCAATATCTGAAAGCCCAGGGGTGACAGGTGCAGGCCGTCCCTAGCGAAGCAGGTAGTTCTTCAGAAGATGAATATGTGAAGGTGTAGTGCCTGTGATTAGTTAGCAGTAGCATATATGACTGCTCATGTGGGCACATGCCAGGTAAGTCATATGCACTGTGTCACAGGCAATGTACATGTGAACAGGACAAACAGTGACATCCTGTCAAGTGGGACATGGACATACATATAGTAAGCTATGCAGATGGCACTAGGAGTCCACAGAAGCTCTATAACTATGCATTGCAGGTGTGATCAGTATTCCAGGGTAATTGCAAGCAAACATGCATGCAAACAAAGCTACAGTAAACAGGGCTGCATGTAGTCCATTGTACAACAAACAAGCTGTACCACTTCCAGTAGGTAACACTGCAAATATGCAGGCACTATGCACATGCACATGGAAATACACGGGTCAGATGGCTAGGGTCCAGTCTCAGTGCACACAAGTGTACAGACCATGTACTGTCAGGATGTACAATAACTGGATGGAAACCCATGTGCTCATACCTGCAGTAATACACATGTCAAATAACAGACACTGAGCCTTCACTCGGTGATTCCATACTTAGTAGGATGTATGTTACCTGGCCTGCCACCACAATATCCCTGACATATATGGGGACTCTCCCTCCTGTGACAGTTAGTTTTGTGTGTTGGGGCTGTCTAGCATGGTATGAGATGTGAGAATGCAGTGCTAGGGTGCTCCTGTGTGTCCTGTACCAGTCGTGTAGTACTGCACACATATCAACATCCTCAAACATCTGCATTGTAGAGTCCAGTGTGGGCAACATGCCACTTGCAATTTACATGTCCATCATTGCATATTACTACATTCATTACCTTATCCCCTGTGCTACCTATGTATGTAGCCTTCTGTTGACATCATTACCACCAGTATGCCAACATGTGCAGATGATACACTATGGTACTTACCATGGGTGTAGACAACAGTACATGACAATCACACACTTACTGCATCAGGCATGCTGTGATATACCCACAATTAATTCAGCACACAGTACTGTTAACAACATGATACTATTACTACACATCTATGTGGTCACCCTGTGCATCAGCAACATGTTAACCTGTACCTGCACAGTTGTTACAGATTGCAGGAGGTGGCACAGTTTCATCATATGCACAGGGTGTGAACTTGGTATGCCTGAGTCAGCCACCGATACCACCGATTGACATGTATGTGCATGTGTGTTGGTGAGGGACAGCAGTAGAAGGTGGGGCAATGTTGATGCAGTGTGTGCGTGTATGCGGTAGACCTAGGTGTTGTCAATTTGCATGTGTGTATGGATGCACACAGTTCCACCTCATGGCTGCTATATACTGGTGTTTGTGGACAGCCTGTACCTGCCAGGTCATACAGATCAGTGTCTCTGGCCACGGACACCGTACCTGTGCCTTGCAGGGGTGCTATGGACCATATCCAGTGCCAACCCAGACTGGGTACTGTCATCAGTAGCAGGTGTTCATTGACTGGACACAGATCCCTGTCGGGCCTGGCCAGAGCCATGTGCACATGGTCTCCTGGGGCGGTCTGATGACAGCACAGACCCAGCATTGCTGGGGCTGCTGCTGGCACTAGGGGGGCGGCCGCTACCCTGTTGTCGTCCGCGACGACTGCCATCTGCTGCTGTTGCTGGCATATGGCCACGTCGACACCTCAACCGCCCACCATCGCCCTGGCTCATGGACATGTAGTTGTGGAACCAGTCTAATATGTCCCCACAATGTCTGTCTATGACATCGGTGAAATCACGGATGGCAGCCGCAATGTCACGCATACTGTCAGTCATGGCTGTGCGACATGCTGTCAGCTCCCTCAGACCCTCTCTGGTGTACCGTTTCATACGTGACTGTGCCTGCATGACAGCCCGAAACATAGCTGAGGTTGTAAGACCTCTTTGGGCACGTCTGACAGGGGCAGTATGCTCACAGATGCTCCCACGAGAACCCCTGGACATCTGTCTGTGTGGTACCATCTCTGGGTCATGCCCATGGCTGCTGTGTGGGGAGGCATGTGCCACAGATACCACATTACCCTGGTCAATGCCCACTGTATGCTGTCCATCACCTAGGGACATTGGTGACAAAGGGTGTATTGGCAGCATAACTGTGCACATTGATGGGGTCGACAGCTGTGTACTGTCAATTGGCTGACCAATGGCGGACCCTGGCATACCTTCCTGTGCCATTACACAGATGTCATCATTATCAGTACCCACGGCACCTGATTCAGGTTCCCTGCTACATGACACCAGAGCAGCACCAGAACCTGTGGGAGGGAAACAGGAAACACAGTTTACAATGTTTACACATTACCAGTGATGCACACATGCACACAAGCAACACATGCACAGGTGCACACATGCACAGGTGCACACATGCACAGGTGCACACATGCACACATGCACAGGTGCACAGGTGCACACATGTACACATGCACACATGCACACATGCACAGGTGCACACATGTACACATGCACACATGCACACATGCACAGGTGCACACATGCACACATGCACAGGTGCACAGGTGCACACATGTATACATGCACACATGCACAGGTGCACACATGCACACATGCACAGGTGCACAGGTGCACCCATGTACACATGCACACATGCACAGGTGCACAGGTGCACACATGCACACATGCACAGGTGCACACATGTACACATGCACAGGTGCACACATGCACACATGCACACATGCACAGGTGCACAGGTGCACACATGTACACATGCACACATGCACACATGCACAGGTGCACACATGTACACATGCACACATGCACACACGCACAGGTGCACACATGCACACATGCACAGGTGCACAGGTGCACACATGTACACATGCACACATGCACACATGCACAGGTGCACATATGTATACATGCACACATGCACGCATGCACAGGTGCACAGGTGCACACATGCACACATGCACACATGCACAGGTGCACACAATGTACACATGCACAGGTGCACACATGTACACATGCACACATGCACAGGTGCACACATGCACACATGCACACATGCACAGGTGCACAGGTGCACACATGTACACATGCACACATGCACAGGTGCACATGCACACATGCACACATGCACAGGTGCACACATGCACACATGCACAGGTGCACAGGTGCACACATGTACACATGCACACATGCACACATGCACAGGTGCACACATGTACACATGCACACATGCACACATGCACACATGCACAGGTGCACAGGTGCACACATGCACACATGCACACATGCACAGGTGCACACATGTACACATGCACACATGCACAGGTGCACACATGCACACATGCACACATGCACACATGCACAGGTGCACAGGTGCACACATGTACACATGCACACATGCACACGTGCACACATGCAGTTTCACACAATTCTACAGTACTCAGTATGCGTGATATCAACACACAGACACAGACACACCTACATGCATACAAAGAGCACTACTAAGTGAGCCAAATAGTACTATTACTATCAAGACTATTACAGGAATTGTTAATACACACTCACCAGCATGGATAGGCTGCATTGCTGTTATACCAGAGGGACCTGCAGATGTGAAGAAACTAATGGCAGTGGGCACAAGTGTGCCATTGTTACTGAGTATGATACAGGTCAGTAGTACAACAGTCGCCTTTCACAGGTCAGCTGCTAATATTGAGGATATCACAATTGCACATTAAATACTATGCTGACAGCTACAAACCAAGGACACACCTCACACATGCATTAACTACCAGTGTACACAACAGTCAACTATACATATGGCATATTACCTGCATGTTCACTGTCTTGCTGCTGCATGGCTCCAGCCTCCATCATAATGCATGTCTGCTGCTGTTGTTGTTGCTGGTGGACTGGAGCCACTACACTCATGAGTAGTCCCTCCAGTCTGGTGAGTGGGGGATGTGTACCCACCCCACCACCTGTGGTGACCTGTTGCCTGTGGATATCCAACACACGCTGATGGACATGTCTGATTAAATCACTGCAGTGATGTCGTACCTGCTCGTATGTCCTATTATGCGTGCATATGTCATTTACCCGACGGACAAGGTCTTGCCACAGTGCAGCCCTCTCCTGCTGATTCTGGCTGGTGCGGGAAAAGGGTATTGCATAATCCCGCACCAGGCTCTGGTGTATCTTCTCATCCTCAGCTGGGAGTAAGTGAGATTCCGTGGGTGGGCCATGTACCTGAGAAAGAAAATAACCTGATATCAGCAATATATGTCAGCAGAATTTGGCACACATACTACACATGCTACTCGACTGTTATGATACAACATATCTCACATATATAGCATCTGTCTGTCTATTGGTGGATACACATGTAAATGGCCAGGTATCAGTACTCAGCCAGTAACTGTGCAACAGTACCTGGCACACTCCATACAACATACTACCAAACTCCGGCAGTCAGAACACTGACTCAGGTCAAGAGCACCTCCTCACTCTGGGGGTTTGTTTCTAGGTACTGTATGGCCTACATCATCAACTACTGTGAGCTGACCACACACTGATTGCCCTGGATATACATATCCCACCTCCACCACCAGCACAAACGACTATAGTGAATAACATTACAGATGCAAACTTTACACTTTGTAACAGTGACATGGTATCCTTTCAGCCCACTGGGCCAGTGGCAGATACAACCCACAATGCTGACCCCTACACAATTGCTTTCTACAGACATCTCCGAGAATGCATGGATCATGCAATCCCATATATGACCAAGACACTCTCCACAAAGGGACAGCATCCTGTCTGGTGGACCTCAGCCATAGACAGATTGTATTACAGAAGATGGAAGCTACTGCAAGACAGAGCATAATTCCATAAAGGGAGGGCATGTCTGAGCAGCACTAGTAAGGATCTATTTTCCATCATACAAACATCCATGGGCAACTTTGAGAGAGAAATCAAGAGGGACACTACAGATAACCAGAAGGCCTTCTTCAGTTATGTTAGCAACCTGGTCAGGATCCATCCTCTATGCCCATAGTTAGTACACAACAACAAATATTTCACTGACACCACAGATATTGACAACATTGTGGCAGACAGGTTCAGTGCAGGTGTCACCCGCCCTCTCCCCAAAATAAGACATAGTTATCCCAGCTGACTGTAACCTCCCTGTCATCACAGATGTCCAGGTGAGAGCCACCCTCAGGACAGCAGAATACACAACATGAATGGGACCTGATGGTATCCCCAGTTGCATGCTACATAAATTCTGACAGGAGCTAAACACACATATAGAAGTGCTATGTAACACTAGCCTGACTACAGGATATGTACCTGTACACTGGCGCACAGCAGCAGTGGTTCCACTCCATGAAGGAGGCACCTCAACATACCAATACAATACAACACAATACATTACATTACAATACAATACTATACAATATGCTATTGCCCCTGGGACTACAGCAGCGTACTGTTCTGCTACCCTGACCATTGTGACACATGTGGTGTGATGGTACCTGCTGCTGTCACACAGTTACACAGGGTGACTCATATGGCATATTACCTATCTGACTAACATTCAGCAGGGATATGTGTGACATGTACTCATGGAGAGTCTTGCTTCTTAACACTGTGTGGTTTATTGCAGGGTATGTCTTATCTGTGGGTAGGAACTTTTACCTCCACATGTGCACTCTATTGCAGTGGCACAGACAACACACAGCAGTCATTTAGGTTGTGGATGGTGTGAGGTGTTACTATGGTTGTTGGACATCTGTCATGGGTTTGACTTACATATGTAAATCCGGGAGTGGTAACCTCTATGTGGGTAGTATATGTGTACTCTGTGGTGTTATCAGTCACTGTGCATTGGTAATGTGTTTGAGTGCATTGTCACAGTGTTGTACATGTCACTGTTTCCTTCTCCATATCTGTAGCTGTCATGTGAGGTCCATACCATGGCATCCATTATGTGGTGTGGAGGGGTACACCGACCTACATGTCCATAGCTGACACAGCATGTTCGCTGACACATACCATGTGCAGGTATTCCAGGGATATTGTGCCACTGTAAATATCATTGGGGCTACTATTGTACACATTTATGGCCCTGTTCACCCCTGACACATGCAGTGGTGGGCAGCCAATCACATATCTGGTGGTTACTGGTGTAGGTGATTTGAAATGTGGTATGGTACTCCGGTTTTGACACTGGTGTTCACTCCATGCCTTTGTCATCAGGCACCTGTTGCAATACATCTGTACACATGTGCCTCACTCAGAATTTATATACATCTCTCTCTCTCTCTCTCTCTATATATATATATATATATATGTATATAGATATATATCTATATATATATATATATATATATATATATATATATATATATATATATATATATATATATATATGTCTGTATACATATACACATATATATATTGATGTACATATATTGCTATAGATGTGGAGGGGGGGACACAGAGGGGGTGAGAGTGACAGAGGGGGTGGGACAGGGTGTGTTGAAGGTCGTCATATACAGTCATACCTGTAGATAGTCAGATCAGTCTGTCTATGTATATGTATCAACATATATCTATATCTGTATGCTTGCATGACATATATATGTTTGTACAATATTTTATCTACATCTGTCTATGTATTCCTACATCTCTCTCTCTCTATGTATGTATACATATAATGCATATCATATATATATATATATATATATATATATATATATATATATATATATACATACATATGTTGACATACATACGTATCCATATGATAGACAGGTATATCAACATGTTTGTCTACCATACTGTATACACACACTAACATACTGCTAAACATACATAACTGTGAAATCTACTTTGTACATGGCACTACAACCTGCAATCAACCAACATTGATATGTGCACTTAGATGCTCTCACATACAAATGTATGTACAGCCTTCACTGATAGTTGCTGTATGTCCCCTGCCCTTTACACATCTTTATATACATATGGATACAGACCAATGACACATATGGAGGGTTCACAGTATGTAGACCTTTATAGTATTACTTTACATTACCTGTGTTTGTCACAGCTGCTTGTGTTGCCGTCTGGTTCTCTGTCCTGCTGCTCCACGTCCCAGTTGTCAGCTTTCAGGTGGCTGTTGCTGAACAATTTGTTTGTGTCTGCTTAATTGCAATTTTCTCTGTCTCTGTCTGTCTGTCTGTCTCTCTCTCTCTGTCTGTCTGTCTGTCTGTCTGTCTCTCACGTCCTTCTCAGGGTGCAATGAAAGTATTGCATGTGTGGACTGGGAGTACAGCATACTTTTGTAGGTATCTGCATATGCCCATGTGATGGCCTCTGCACCAATTGTTAGCCAGCATTTGCTAATTGCATGCAGCCAGTTGTGTACTGATTGCAGTTCTCACTGTGGTTTCAGAACAGTGCTATAAAAAGGTATGTGAGATAGGCATAGCCCTTTCAGATTTTAAGGGCAGGGACCATGCTGTTATGCTGTGGACAATGTTCTGTGAGTGTAAAGGTTGGTATCTGTCTCATATTTCCAGGTGTGTTGTAGATTAACATTCATCCATTCATTTCTCCAGTTTCCTGTACTAACTGTGTATGTACACTGACACCTACAACTACTACTACTGTTAATGTGTGTGTGTGTGCTTTCCTTTCACTTTTGCTTGCACTTTGTTGCTAAGGCTTCAATATTTGCCCTTTACAGTCACTACTTGTATGCCTGCTAGGTGTTCTGACTGTAGTGTGCTGCTGTAGCTTTCCTATTTTCCATGTACATTCACACCTTGGAATGCTTTCTATATCTGCTAGGGTGTTACAGCATGCAGTGTGGTCTGGCCATGGTGGGGGCCTTGACATCTATTAGGGTATTTGAGTATGCTGCTGAGCAGGCCCCAGAGACTTTCAGGTTCATCTGTTATCTGCCTCATGGAATGGTACATATCAGTGGGGTACACCCATTAAAATGTCTGGTATGCAGAAGTTGTGACTGTGGGTTAGCATGAGCATATGTATTACTACACTTTTTCTGCCATGCAAGTGGTGAATACTTTCAGGACTCCATAGTTACCATTGCATGTGTTACACCTTTCTGCCTACTGTTTGTACATTTCACATGGAGTCTGTGGGGCATCCCTGTAGGTCATTCCCTGTTGCTATGTCTAGGCTCTTAACTATTCAAATATGGTGGTGTCAGACCCATCATGTGTACAGATATTTGCAGGTTGTCCACATTTCTGCCTCATATTTTGGTCTATATCTCATGCACACCTTTTTCTGGCAAATCACTATGGGCTCAAGTCAGAATATGGTGACAAACATTCAAGTTTCAGACTTCATACCCTTCTAAACATCCCACAAAATGCAAACCCTGTTACTCTCTGAACTGTCTGTGTTTGTTGTAACATTATTTGTAATGTGTCCCTGGTTTTGGGCCTTTGCTCCACATATTTTATTACTTGGTCCAGATGTGTTCCTGTAAGAGGTTGTGGGGTATGGGCAGTGATTATCCTGCTGTGAGTATGTGTGTGGCTTGCAAGGTGCTATAGTGACATTATTACCTACTAGCTACCAACTAGCATGGCTGTTTCTGTTCACACACTACTATTATGGAAATCCACTAGTTTTGATAGTAATTCTAAATGGCATGCTTTGTGTACTACACATCTATATTCCCTTTACATTCATTCCTACTATTACATGATATATTTATTTTAGCACCATGTTTTTGTGTAAGAGTTATGGCTTAGTGGTAAGTCGTGCAGACTACTGTTTCCAAGGTCCTGGGTTCGGGACTGCCAGTGGGATTTTATTTTGCTTCTGAACTGACTACAAGACCTGTCAATCAAAGTGACTAAGGCACTTTTAAGCAGTTGTAACTGGGTTAGCTCTGGTTTACGCGGAGCTCACGCATGCGCACTGGCGTTTAGCTCCGCGCACACAAGCACACACCCGCTTACAACCGCTTAAATGTGCTTACTCTTGCGCACACCCGCGCTATTTTCTTTGAAAGAAAAGAAAATGGGGAGACAGGAAAGTGGTGAAAAAGGGGTCACAAAGAGGGTAAGACAGTAGGGAAACAAGCTTGGGATGTGCAGGAGGGATGTAGGTAAGGCCCATAGCTGCCCATTTCTTCATCGGCAACAGCTGTGCATATGTATGTAATTTGGTGTGACATTTGAAACCTTCCACCCATGAGAGAGGTGTCAGGACAACAATAATACTTGTTGTACAGCCAATTGTAATTGATAGGTTCCATGTCCAGCAGACATGTGTGTGGAATGGGCAGCTATGTATGGGGAGTAATTTTTTTGTGGGTACAGAGTGCCCTTTTTTTTTTTTTTTTCAGGTGAGAGTGGTATGTCAGGTGAAGGAAGTCAGTACAGCTGGGGAGGTAGGTTGGGTAGGTAAACAGACAAGACAAACAAGATGCATACAGGGGCGGTATATGACACGTGTGGGGGGGGTTACACAATTGACGGGGACAGCGGTTTGGATATCCAGAGCCCATGAGCCCACAGATGGCAACAGTGGAACTGATATCCCCACCCATAGGCAGTTGCCACTGTTCCTTCACTGCCCAGGACAGGGCTGTGCTGGGGGCTGTGTAGGCAGGGCAACAGGCATGCTCGTTAGTTGCGCCACCCATGCCTCGAGCTGGCATAGGGGCTCGAGAACAGAGTCCCGAATCTCCCTACGCACCACAGTCCGGACGCTACGGAGGGTGAGTGGTGGTTCTCCTCCAGCCACACTTGCAGAGGGGGGGTGAGCCCCATCCCCTGCAGCACTTCCACCCGCAGGTGGCACAGGGCCACTGGAGGAGGGTCCGGACTCGGCACTAGTGCCAGGTACACTTGCCAGCTGAGGTGGGAGAAGTGGGTCCGCTGGAACCCGCCTTCCCTGTCGTCCTATGTTTTGCATTATGTCATGACAGTTTGGGTTAGTGACATATAATACCATTCACAATTAGTTGTAACAGCATGCATTAGTATTCCCATTAACCAAACACCCAGATATTCACACCATTGAACAGCGTGCATAACACATGCATAATTTGAACAGAAATACACAGTCCAACAATATGCAGGATTAATTGATGGCAACAGGCCATCAGGTGTGCATGTATGAACAGGGCAGATGCATCAACGGACATGCAAATATATATGACCCAACAGGACAAACATCCAGGGGTGTTAATTGTGAATGCACATACCATTTTCACGTGGAATGGGTTATATGTGGTTATAGGGTGGGGTAAAGAAAGTAATATTAACACCTTTGAATAACAATGCATATGCTGTACATTTCTAATAGCTACAGTTATATACACACTACTGTTCTAACTACAGTTTCCTATATGATAACTATTTCAACTTGGTGATAGGACTGTTACTGCAACATCAATATACATTTTATGGTTCTTCATACACATTCATATCTAGCTTTGTTCAGCTACATCATCCTGTTACATTTGCTTTATATAGCTGTAGACAAGTGTGGATGTTTGGTATATCAGACAATCATCCTATCTGCATATTGCAGACTGAGAGCAACATATACAGATTTTGGGATACACATTCCAGATGCAGCAACACTTTGAACAGATTTCGCTGTTTGGTTTTGAATCTCACATGCATTTCATTCTGTCTTGACTGCAGTATACATTATTCAGGGGTTATTACTACTGTATTGCTGGATTCATGACACTTTCTCACACTCTCTCACTTGCTTTCATTTTACTATTCAGGATGGTACTTACTTCTAGGCTTTATTGACATGTTTTACCTGTAGTTATTACAATCCTTTCCAGCAGTCTCACTTCTGTCATGTTTCAGTATTTCCACAGGGATATATTTCACACGTGATTTCATCATCTTCTTCAGCTATACTTTTCAGCCTGATGCAGGTTGTGTACTATTTTCTTACAGGTAGGGCATTTTTATTTCAGAATATATGTCAGACAGTTTCATTTTTCAGTTTAACTTACAGGCTGAAACACACTTTTGTAATCAAGCAATACTTGCAAACACTTTCACACTGTTACTTGCAGATTTTATTCCTTACTGACTACACTGCACTCTTTTGCTGACTGTCATACATTTATATTTCTTTACAGTTACTGGTAGTGGATTACTGACCTGCCTGGTGGCGCAACCGCACCAGCCTATCACCATAGGCTCTGCGGTTCACAGAATGGACACCTGCAGCTGTAATATAAATGAAGTAATATTGGAATACACATCTCCATAATATCAGCTAGTTTAATTTCTTACATACATAATTAAATGTTACTTACTCAGTAGTGGGGCGTTGGGTGTTTGCCGGGCCTCCTGGATCCAAAGGTTCAGTTGGTCCTGCTTGCATCTCTTCAGGTCTGCATGGTGGTGACAGACCTGCTCACCAGTCCTTGGAATCCCTGTGGCACTGGTGAGATCATGAGCCAACCGGTCCCACGCCTCGGCCCTGTATGCTCCCCAGAAGACCTGGCCCTGCATGAGTTGGGCCTCATGATTATGGACTAGGAGCCAGACCATGTACCTGGACTCCTCAACACCCCACCTCTGTGCTCGAAAGCAACTACCCTCTCCTACTCCTGTCATTCTGCCTGCAGGTCAGTTCTACAATCGTTTATGCTGTGTATTCCCGCCTATGGGGCTTATATAGTCCGTTTTTCCCGCACATATCTGTGATTGGCCATTTTGGAATTGTATCAACTTCAGTAAACCTGCATTGTCATGCTCCAGTTTGTATTCATTCCTATATATTAGCTATTATTGCATTTTTAGGTACTGCTGTCATGGCTTAGTGGTTTGGTACCTTGACTATGGTGTATAGTATCCTGGGTTCAAACCTGGCCACTGCTTTTTATTTTTCATGACTGTCTAGACATGCTGAGGGGTGTGTCTGTGTAAAGGCAGTTTTGATACGGCTTGCTCAACGTTGCTCGTCGGTTAGCTTGCTTGCGCGGTGTGCAGCTCCGTGCAAATGGAATACGCTGGTTTAAGCCTCATTTGGCTATCGGCACGCATATTACGCTCAGCTCAGTTAGGGGCACATAGATTTAGCATGTTAGAACACTGCTCAGCTACGGGCACTCATTTTGCACCAGTTAAACCACTGCTCATCTACAGGCAGATGCACTCACTCTGTTAAACTGTAGCTCAGCTATGAGCACATCTGGCATTTTTTATTCTTTTGTTACCTCACATGTCTTCAATATAAATGGGCTATTTCATTACATTTTACATAAATTGTGGTTTTATGTGTACATATTTGTCAGGGACTTGTTTCCTGCTTATTTTGAAAAAAAAAATGGTGCTGTGGGGGCTCGAACCATGAATGGCTGCTCTTCAGCCAACATCTCTACCGCTACGCTATTGCTTCGTGGCTTATTTTGCATATTTAGTTCTTATATGCTTTCCCACTGACTGCTAACTGTAGCTGCGCTACGGGCACGCCCGCGCAAACGAGCGCACTCACGGTTAACATCTTTACAATTTAAAAAAAATATATAACATGTTCATTTATATATTTTATGTTCATAGTCTGAGGGGGGCATGTGTTGTGTTGTGTTTATTCACATTTCTGTGGACTCTGTTGTGGGTGTTTACTTTGGGCACTTTTACAATTCTGGGGGCGTGTCCACTTGCAGGGCTCGGCCTACGGACACGCCCCCTACTGTCTTACACGGACCGTGTTAGACTTAGGTGTGATTCAGCATGCTCTCATGAATATGCAAAGCGTGCTGACATCACTCCGTTTAACTGCAGCCTCCGTTTAAGAGTTATAACTCTTACATGGAGGCTTCGTGAATCCTTGCCATTGTATATAGAGTGTAGTTATTAGTGATATTAGTTAATGTTTGATTTGTGAATATATGTTATTTTTGATCTTACTTGTGTTTGAAAATAATATAACAATAAAGATTTATTATGGAAAAAAAAAAGAATGAGAGGGTTAATAGCATGGTTACAGTCATCAAGTAAGGCAAGCTAAACTGCCTAGGCAACTCACTCAATATCTAAATAAAGTAATTAAAAGGGAACAGTGTCCATTTGATAGAGCTGAAGTGGTTGTTTTAATACATTCTATGTAAAATACTGTTTTGTATTAAATATTAGCTAACACTTAAATTCATACTAGATGAGACAAATTCAATACTATGCACTTTCTACTAAACTAGGAAGATACAAATTGCTTATGCTACCCTCTGCTATTTGTTCAGCATTAGAGATATTTCATAGAACTGCTGTACAGACAGTGGAAGGTTTGGGTGATACAGCAATACAGGTATGTTAAATGATCTGCTGGTCTAGGTGATTATCATGCAACTACAAAGGTAAATCAGATCTTGAGAGATTTTTGCAATGGTCAAATATATGTCAAAATTCATATCCTATTTATCAGACCCTCTCTTGTTTAATGTTTATCAAAAGTATGTTCACAAAAAGTAAGTAATACGTCATTAGCATGATATGCAAATTACTCAGTACTTATATGCTCAGCCAAAATTCTCAACCAGCTATAAGCTGTCATATAAGAATCCCTTTACCACACTAAGAAATGGATAACAGATTTCCAAATACTAGTAAATACAAAAAAGTTAAATTTACTCACACATGAAAGTATTCAGAATACCAGCTCAAATTAAAAAAATATACTCATAGAACAAGCAATCCAAACTAAACTTCTCAGAGGAGTAGTTCAACAAAATTTAATGTTCATCCATCATATAATCTGTGCCACGTCAAGAAAATCAAAACATTAAAAGCTAGGAATGCTATATAAATCTGAAACATCCCTAAAAGTCAATGTTAGCAGCAGCGTCCGCATTTCTGTTTTTCCAATCTTACATACGGCTTATCATTTCTTATCAAAACAGAACATGATAAAATAAAATAACATAGATAGATAGAAAGATAGCTAGATACATAGAGAGATAGATTATTATTTTAAAAGAACTGCTTATAATAGAACAAAACTAATACAACAAATTTACAGCAAATTCAAGAAATAGAACACACCACTCCTTAGCATTACAAAAATAATCACAATTAGAATTATAGAATAACCTACTTTTCTCACAGCCTAAAAATATACATAACATATACAAAACACTCTGATTCATGTTTACTGGAATCTAGTCCAAAGGTATAGTCCTACTAGACCACTAGCATATTTATATCAACATCAGTTAATCACAGAAAAATAAAGGTATCACTACAGTGATTCCCTTGACTTAGTGCATGCAACCAGACTATCGAATCTTATTTCTTTGATATAACATATTAATAGAATGGTTGCTTATTTCATAATAAACTGAAAATTTATCCCAAAGTTCTTGGAACTGTTTTTGTGCCCTAGGATGAATAATAAGCCATTCAAATATATTTTACCTAATTATAATTACTCCCTATGCTATGTCAGTCTGTGTAATGCTATTCTTCATTTCGCTTTTAATATAATAGTGCTCCTGCTCCTTTACATAGCCACCATTTTAACTAGGTATTCTACTTAAATACTAACATCCTATCATCTATGGAATATTAGTAATGCTTAAATCAGGATATTACTGTAAGTCATAGAACAAAGCTTGCTGGCTCACTCTTAAAGAGAAGTAACATTTTTCCTGTTGTTAACCAGGTTGGTGTCTGTTCAGGGTATGCATATTAGTAGTTCTTACTCAAGGCTATATCTTCTTGTAAAGATGTAAAAATGTTAATATTTTTAGCCAGAAATCAGTTCCCATTTAGGAACTTTTCTTAATGTTGTTAAATTTCTCTGCCCATTACTTCATCCTATTTCATATCCTGAATATTTTAACTTTTTACTGTTTCTTTTATTTACCCACGGTGGTGGTGCTGCGGTAGCATTGTCACCTCACAGTAATATGCTGTTCGGTTCGATTCTCAGCTAGAGTGTCTTCTGCGTGGAGACATGCATGAATGAGTGTACCTTCATTGAAGGTTGTGCGTTAGGTCTGGCAAGCCGGTACGTAAAAATCAACTACCAATCATTGGCGGACCGGAGTTCTGCTGTGGCGACCCCTAACCGGGAAAAGCCGAAAGACACAAACAAACTGTTTCTTTTATTTCTTCATCTATCCAGTATTTCTGTTATGTTCCACTGGGTCTTCATAGATATTTCTTCAAAATGTGTTTATGTCTTCTTTTTTGGTGGTGTTTCTATTCCTTTTGCTTTATTTCCTAATTCTCTATAAAACATTTTGGGGCCATCAATCAGATTATTTTGCACTTTTCTTTTATAATTATCTGCATATCTTCTAAGTTTTTCTGCTTATGCTGATATCTTTACATTATTATTTCCAATAGCGCATATTAGATCCTGGTCTGTTCTAGTACAGCGTGTTGCTTTTATCACATCTGTCTACACATTTGTTGTTGAACTGTTCCCATTTTATACTCTTCTAACAGTGCCACTTCTTGTATTAATTACTTTATAACATTCTCTACGCAATACTTCCATGACAGCATTTCATTTCTTCCCTTACTTTCCATTATTGCCCTGTATTTTTGTGGTAAGACTCTATCTGTTATTAATTTAGCTGCGCAATAGTATATTCTATTTACTACTGTTATATCACATGAATTTACTGTGTTCAATTATTTTATCAGGCTTCTAACATTTTGGGTTTTATTGACTGTCTGTAATCTATTTCTTTCATTGATCTTAATATGTCTATCCATCTCTAGTAAATCAAGTAACTCTCCCCTTAGATACTTTTCATCTAAACTGAGAGCATATTGTTTATTCTACATTTCCTGTGGGCATTATACAGAAAGTTCTAGAATATCTTTCTGTGATATAGTCTCTACAGCTACATGCTGCGTCATACATTGCTCTTTCATATGGGAACGCATTGGCCTATCACTCCACAACATTAAATGCATCAGAGTCGCCACTGTTAACTGCTCATTCTCTTGTTGTGCAACTCCAGCTGACCTTTTGTACTGGTTTCCATCTGAAGGCTTCAGAGTATCTTCATGTGCCAAGTGATCAGATACTTCCCATTTCACCTGTTACCCCTTAATTGGTGGACTTATTGTTCCATCATACTGTTACGTTCCCAGAGATGACTTTTCTGCACTAAATCCTTTACTTCAAAGGTAACCCATAACTTCAATTTCTGTTTCATTAACTTCTACATTACAAATCTTTTATTCTGCTTTCCCCCTTTTCTCTCTTTTTTATGCATTGTGAAATATTCCATATCTGGATGCTTCTGCTTGCATTTCTTTGCAAATATAGTTGATGCTGTTTTTTTGTATTTATCAGTTTTGCTTTCTCCTGTGCATAAATATTGCACCATATTAGATCTCTTTTTCTTTCCTGTGTTCATATGTCTTTTTTATTTTTTAACCTATGTCTGTCCTTGATATGTGCCATATAAAATACAGTTTATATATCAGTGTCGTCTTGGTGAGAGATTGCAAAAACAAGTTCACCTCATGAAGGCACTCACTAAGACATGAGGATACAGTCAGTTCCAGGAATACTATTCTCCTTTACTTGATGATTTTTCCATCTCTCCATTTGGACCCTTATGACCTGTATGTACTTGGTTGTATTAGATTATAGTTTTGCATTGTTTGTACTACTTACTGGATCTTTTCTAGCTGGGTCACCACTGAAAAAAAAAATTTTTAGAACTCAGTCAGGCTCTTCTGGTCAATAAACTAAATTAATAAAAACAGGCACATCAAAGTATAATTGAGAAAAATTCCAGCACATGATGTAAACTGTTTTTTGTTTTTTTTTGTCATAGGAGCAAAATATATTTTCAGATTCTGAAAAAAAAGCCTGTTACACAGAGACCTACACATAAGTCACATGATATATCTAATCACATATACTAAAAATATATATATATAAGTCAACAGACGGTTGTAGCAGTTTTGCTTCAGGAAAATAGATCAATAGCAGATAGATCAAGCAGAGGTACAAACCAGGTATGCCACTATAGAAAAGGAAATGTCTGCTACATATGGATGGAAGAAACATCTCAACTATACTTATGGCAGATCAATATCAGTGAAGTTGTATTACAAACTACTGCACACTGTCTTTAAGAAACTGATTCACAGATTACCAACTATATCATAAACAATGCAGTTAAATACACAAAAATATAATTTCACTGCGTGGTACAGGCCAGTTTAGAAAATGTAAATAGTTGATTAATTGAGAAGTTCTTAGTTAAATAATAAAAGCTGGTAGAGAAAAATCTAGGAAACCTTTATAGTATTGCAAGACTACCTGTATCAGCTGAGATGAAGAACTAAATGAGCTCATAAAACAAACCAGATATAAGAAAATGCAGCTATTCAAATAAACCACTATAAATAGGGGGTCATAGCAAATGATATCAGTATACAAATGTATTCAGTTACATTATTCATACAGTGATAACACTGCATATGTGACAAGTTTTGTGTTGAAATTAAATAATGGTATAATATTAAATGAAATAAGACAAGCTATGTTAGGATACATATAAAATTTTCAAAAATTATTTAATGAAAAAAATGATGAGACATACATTAATGGCAAGGATGTGTGAACAAACAGAGTAAAAACTGATACAGAGATGTGACATCTGTAGTGCATGCCATATCACACTGCAGAACAGCAAACAGCATACCAGGTATTAACTGGAAAAAAGTAGGCATACATTTATGCAGTGTATATTGATTATTATTCCGTGTTCTCATAAATCATAAAACAAAAATATGCAAGTGTCAGTGTAATAATTATTACAAAGAGTACATTTTCAAGACATCATAGAGCTGACATAGTTATTTCAAACAACAGACAGTTCTGCACTCAGGAATTCAGTAAGTCTGGATAAGAATAAGAATTTAGTTATCAGTACCATCATAGTAATTGATATGTGTAAAGGGTGACAAAAGTAAATAAATATCTGACGAAAAATAAGTTTACTCTAGCTTGAAGTGCAAGCTATCACAGCAGTTTTGCTAGTATGAGAAAATCAAAGCAATGGTTGAAGCTACTAAGAGTCAGAGTTAGCAAAAACATGATTATGACATAAGCAAAAACATATTTCTGTTTAATAAAATGGATAAGATAAGGATTTATGTTCCAAAAACTATGTAAAATGATCAGATGGAAGCATCTATATTTCCTTTGCAAAGAAGTAGAACTAAAATTGTATTGTGTTAAAAGCTCAGTATTAAGACAGTACAACAAATCAATGACATTTCAACAAGTTGGAAAGTGAGGAAATTAAGGAAGTTATTTTACAGAACAGAAACTCCCAACTTAAAGCACTGCCATTTTCTTAGAGAATGAATAGTTTGGAAATTACTTCTAATGGCAGTGTAAGAGTCAAAAAGTATCAGTACTCATTTTTAAGAGACTACATCTCTATAGCAAAGCATGCCGACTAAACTATAATCAGGACAGAGAATCCTCAAAATAACTTTTACAGTATAGAAGTTAATTTATGGATTGCTATTCAGCAATATCAGCAACACCAGTGGCAATAAAGAACATCAACAACATTGAAGTTCAGTAAAACTATCCAAGATTTTGACGTGAACTATAGACTGTACAAAGGGCTGATATCTTTACTTAATATACCAAATAAAGGATCATCTGAGACTGAAATATTTTATTTATGTAGCTATTTATTTGTTTGCTTGTTTGCTTGTTCATTTATCCTTTGGGTCCAGATTAGTCCTGCTAAGCTAGTATCCTATTTTTAGGGGAGACCCATGGTGGCATTTCTACTTCTAGGTGAAATATTGCCAGGAACTTCCTTTGCTTTTTTCAATAGGCATAATAAGATATTTTACATCCATGTGAGCTACCAACAGCTTAAGCAAATGTGACCTCAGTTTAACATCTCATCTGATGTATAACACACTCAGGAGTGCTGCATTCCCCTAATGCTTCACTGCAGTGTCAGCAATCCAATCACCTTGAATGGGAAAAGAACCCATAGCCTTCTGGTATTCTAGCACAAAAAGCAAATGTGCTACCTCTTCCTCTAGTAACAAATATGTGCTGATCTTCTGTTATAAGTATTTAAATTCAGCATTTCAACAAGCCACTGTATAAAAAGTATAATTTACCTCATCATGTTTACAGAATAAACTTTCCTATTATAAATGTCATTTTTAAGAATGGATTTTATAGATTATTGTGGCATAGCTCTATAATCATCATCATCAGCATCATCATCAACAACCCCTTTTTCTCATTTTTATACTAGTGTGAGTGTTAGGTCAACATTCACCATCTCTCTCTCTTGAATCAGTGTCACTATCTTACCTTCTTCAACAGTCAGGCCCTAATATCTAGGTTTTCTCACACATAGTCCCTCTATCTCTTTGTTGGATGTCCTCTTTTTCTCTTGACTTCTTTCTATTTTTCCCAAATCATCTTGGCCAGACTATCATCAACTTTCCTGAAAATGTATCCTAAAAACGATATTTTGTTCATATATGAGTGGGAGCTAACAGTAAATGGGGATGTTCATAGGTTCATAGGTTCATAGGTTCATACTAGGTTATCTGCCCTAGGGCATTTATAAGCCTAGCCAGAGTGTGTGTGGCTTTTACCACCCCTTAGGATGAGAATACTATACCCATTAGTTTGCTGTGCCTCTGTCCAGCAGTGATACAGAGATGATTCCCGGGGTAAACCTACGATCTCCCATCCACTCATCAAGATTTCTCTTGAACAGAGTCAGTGAGGGGCTCTGCCTCACATGGACTGGGATTCTGTTCCATAGTGTTGGGAGTCTCTGGGTGATGAATCTGTCCCTCCAGCACGTCCTATTTATATCCGTGTTGAGGTTTAAGTCTCTTGCTCTCGTGGCTCTGGTGGATTTGGATTTTTTGAGGTGGAGCATGTCCATTAATTCGGGTTGGACATGGCCTTGTATGTCAGGCACAGATCACCTCTGAGCAGACGGTATGCGACTGAATAGAGCTGGAGTTTCTTCAGTCGGGCATCGTATGACATATGTTTGAGCCCCTTTATCCTTTTGGTGAGGAACTTTTGGGGTCTTTCCAACTGCTGCAGGTGTCGGGTAAGGTACATTCCGAATGGGGTGTTGTACTCAATCATTGGTCTGATAAGTGAAGAGTACAGGGGTACAATGACCTCTCCTGATCTGGATGTGAATCCCTTCATGATCAGGTGGGCAATGTAGAAGGTCTTCCTAACCACTTTGGCAATGTGAGTGTCAAAAGAGAGGTTACTGTCAACTTGGGTCCCCAGGTCCCTGATAACCTCTTCCGTGTTTAATGGATTACCACCTATGTGGTAATTAGGGGTTACCTTGTTTTTCCCAAAGGGTATGACTATACATTTTTTGGCATTTAGCTTAAGGCCATGGCTCTGGCACCAGTTATCCATTTCTATGAAACCTCTCTGAAGGATGTCTGTGTCTGATGGAGTGTCAATTATGGTGCCCAGTTTGCAGTCATCTGCAAATTTTGTCAGCCACAATCCCCCTATGTTTGCCTGCACTTCAGAAAAATAAATGCTGAACAAGAGGGGGCCCAGGACTGAGCCCTGTGGGACACTGCTCGTGACCGGCTTAGAGTCTGACATGACACCAGCAACTCTAACCCTGTGTGTTCTGTCCTTGAGCCAGTTTGCAACCCATCTTGTGACATATGGGTTTACATCTAAGCTGGTGAGCTTTTCTATGATGCCCGAGTGGGGTATTGTGTCGAACGCTTTTGCTAGGTCAAGGTAGGCTGTGTGAACTGCCTTACCCTCATCAATGGCCTTAGTGACTGTTTTGAAAAAGTCGACCAAGTTCAAGAGGCAGGATCTGCCCTTGACAAAGCCAAATTGGGTAGGATCCAGTGTCTGTAGGTCCCCAATGTCTTTATTTATGAGTTCCATTATGATCCTCTCCATAGCTTTGCAGACAAGGCTCGTCAAGCTTATGGAGCGGTAATTTCCAGGGTCTGTAGAAGCATCCCCTTTGTGGAGTGGGACCACAGTTGCCGTACGCCATTCTTTGGGTACGTATCCTGTAGTAAGGTTAAGATTAAACAGCAGCCTTATGTGTGGGTTTAGTTCCTCAATGAGTTCGTGTAGCACACAGCCGGGGACACCGTCCGGTCCCATTGATGCTGTGTTTTTTGCTTTAAAGAGAGCAGCTCTCACCTGGGTATCTGAGATGTTTGGGAGGCTAGACTCTGGTGGGATAGATATTTCTCCTTTTGGGGAGGAGGGAGAAATTTGCACTGAACCTGTCTGCCAGTATGTTGGCAATGTCTGTGGGTTCAGTGATTTTTTTATCATTTTGGACTAATTCTGAGCATATCTGGGAGTTTCCACCCAGGTTTCTAACATAGCTAAAGAAGGCCTTATGATTGTCTTTTGTGTCATTAGCGATTTTTCTCTCAAAGTTGGCCTTGGATGATTTTATGAGTGATCGTAGTTTTTTGCTAGTATTGATCAGAGATGCCTTCCCTTTTAGGGATTTTGCTCTGTCATGTAGTAGCTTTCTCCTCTTGTTGTAGAGTTTGTTTATGGCTGGGGTCCACCAGACTGGGCGCCTGCCTTTGGTGGAAAGGGTCTTGATTTTATTAGGGATTGCTTGATCCATACATTCCTGGAGGTGCTCGTAGAAGGCATTTGTAAGGGTTTCAGCAGCGTGGGTTGTGGCTTCCACTGGCTCAGGGGCCTTGAAGGATACCACTCCAGTCTTAAGAAGTGTGAAGTTTGCTTTTGAGAAGTTCTTCACTGTGGTCTTTTTTGCTGGGGGTGGGGGTGGGATGTGGATCTCCAGTGAGATTATTTTATGGTCTGATCTCACCAATGAGGGATATACTTCCGGTGTGGAGCATTTTGTCCCCATGTTTGTGATAATCAGGTCTAGTATATTTTCTCCTCTTGTGGGAATGGTGACTAGTTGTTCCATAGCATTTGAGTTTATGAACTCCAGGAACCTTTGGGCTAGGGTGTTGGGGCTTGAGTAATGTTCCCAGTCTATGTTTGGGTAGTTGAAGTCACCCAATATGATGGTGTTTGGAGAGACATTCATACTCTCCAGTGTCTTCAGGAAGGCTGTGTGGGTTTCCTGAGTTTGAGAAGGTGGTCTGTAGCATGTTACAAACTGTAGGGCAGTTTTACCTATGGTTAATTGCACCTGGATGGTCTCCGATGCTTCGTGCATTGCCACTAACCTGGAGGTGTGGGTATCCTTTATGAATATGGATACTCCCTCCTTTTGTGGTTCGGTCCGGATTTTGGGGCCGGAACGCATGATATGAGGTATAACCTGATAGTGCTGGGGTGCTCTCAGGAGCCTTGAACCAGGTTTCAGACACAGCACAGACATCGATGTTCTCCATACTGAGGAGGGCTTCGAGGGCGTGCATCTTGAGGTTTAGACTTCTGGCATTGAGCAGTATTACCCTTAGTTTTTCTCCATTTTTGTTTTCTAGGGCGGTAGGTTTATCATTTGAGCCTTGCCTAAAAAAGGCACTATAGGGGTGGCAAGAGCCTTTGCCAATATCCGGAAGCCCAGGGGTGACAGGTGCAAGCCGTCCCTTGCAAAGCAGCTTG